>NC_052481.1:16711155-16897836 GCF_009730915.1 Dioscorea cayenensis subsp. rotundata | reverse complement strand
TGTGTAAAAAGTAAGAGGGGTTTTTGGGAAGTTTGAAAAATTGCGAAAGGTGAACAGTAATTTTCCCTACTATATATGACAATAAAAATTTATTATATGCACCCAAAAAAATAATAATTTTTTTTTATATTATCTTGAAGGAGAGAGATATAATTCTTCACTCAGCCCTCAGCGAACCGATTTATTTAGACAGTATCATAAATAATATTTTGAGTATAAAAACAGTAAATACTATTATAATATGGTAGTGATGGGACACCCACCCACCATAATGATGTGACAATCCACTGTATTATGCAGTGGTCGTTAGAGATGGAATCTTATTAGCTTATACATAATTTCTATTTTTTCAAAAAAAAAAAAATCAATTTTTATGGATGACATTGCCTGATCTCCCCAAACCCTGATAATAACAGTTGAAAATAATTGATGAGAACTTTTACTATATACCTTATAATTAAATATAATTTTAAGTACAATATTGATCCAAGAAATTAAAAATCTAAAAAACCCACTAGTAGAGAAAAGAAACAAAGGAGAAATCCAATTCAAACAAGAGGTAGATCTTGAGAGAGGAATCTTCATGTCCTCATTAATAACAATAATCACAATAAGTCACAAGAAAAAGCAAAACAGAACCAAAACCAGAGAAGCAGCAGTTAATGAAACTTGATAGATCCAAAACCCTCTTGTAATTGATGGGGCCCCTGACCCAATTGCCAGGCTTGCAAGCCATGATTCCCCCCCACCTTCTCCTTCCAACATCACCCCTTTTGTTTTTGGCTCACTTGTTGTTGTTGTTGCTGCTGCTGCTGTTGCTGCATCCTTTGTTGATTTCTGGCTGCATAACATCACCAAAACTTATTATTATTTAATAAACCCAATAATTAATTATTTTTTTATATAATAAAAAAATAATAATAATACATGCCTGGGAGTGGAATCAGGACAGAAGGTGATGGTATAATCAGCAGGGGAAGAGCAAGTGAAAGTGGAAGTGGGATCATCAAAAGCATAGCTATAAGATCTGGGACAAGCTGATTTGAACATCTCTGAGTACACGGATGGGCGACACGTGGAAGGATTAGCATACTCGCCCTTGCAACAGTACTCTGGCGTGCCAAACGCTTCACACGCGCTACGGCACGCTTGAGCCTCACCTTGACCAACCCTCAGCTCAGCCGGGCACCGGCGGTTGAGATCCACGGCGCAGCCGGTGGCGGAGCAGCCGCCACTAGGCTCGACGAGCATGGCAACGTTGTAGCCGTCGACTAAGCTGACGTCGTAGAAGTCTTTGGAGGAGGAGGGGCCGGCGAGAGTGAACTCGGCGAGAGTGGCTGGTGGCGCGGCGCCGGCGCCGTTGCATTCGATTTCGTTGGAGCCGCAGTCGGCGGTGGCGCAGGAGCCGTGGTTGGTGGAGTCGAAGTTGCAGCCGGTGCGGGCGAAGAAACGGCCTGACCAGCCTGTTGAGGCTTGGATGGCGCGGCTTGAGCCGGGTGTCAGCTCGAAGCCGGTGGTTTCTAGTGGAGCCGAGCCGGAGTTGGAAAGCGCGCCGGGCCACACTGTGTTGGCACACTTGTTAGTGAAAGTGAAGGTGGTGGACTCTGTTAAAGATTGTAGTAGTGATAATAAGAGTAGTAGTGTTAGAGTTGGAAGAAGGTAAGCCATCATTGATTGAAGTTAATGGAGAGATGGAATATATTTATATATATATATATAAGAGAAGAAGATAAGGTTTCTTGGAATGGAGATGATGGTGATATGATGTAGATGAAGGAGAATGGTAGTTGGAAGGAGAAGTAATTAATTAATTAGAAGATATTAAAAAGAAGAGAGGAGAGGGGGGAAGAAGGGAAAGATTAAGGGGGAGGGGGGAAATGGAAGGGAGGGTACTTGGGGCGTATTTATAGGTAGGGGGAAGGGAGGGAGTAGTTGGGTTTTGGGTGTGTATTTGTTTTTGCTTTGAGGAAAAGGTTGGGATGACATGGAAGGATTAACTAACTTTTCTAAGTAAAGCAAGGGGATAATGCATTGCTAGAAGGTTGGTGGGTGTGTTTACTGTCTTTGGGGATGAGTGCTTTTATGGTATGCTATGGTGGTTGGATTTTGTCGTTAATAAATACACATAAATCACGAGGCTGAATTAAGTGAGAAAATGAGATATTAACTCTGAGATTAAACATGCATGAATTTTGAATTGTTTGTTTGATTATCCGGGTATGAGTATTTTTTTGAGATCCGGGTGATTTTATTATTGTTTCTACTAGTATTTTTGTACTTCCTGAACAATGTGTTTCCATATCCACCGGAAATAATATCTGTGTTTCATTTTTTTAATAAATTTAAAATTTATCATTTTTTTATAAAAAAGCTTAGTAAAAATAAATCATTTGAAATGAATATGGAGGAATATATGGACTTAATTTGCTAATGAAATTGGAGGATGTTAGACGTACAGGGGATTAGGTCAGCAAAATGTATAATTAATAAAGACAAAAATCTAAGTTGTTTCATGAAAATGAGAGTTTGGTGTCACTCTTGCCTCACCCCCTCCTACTGTTCCTACACCCAAACAATGCTTCTTCTGTTAATGCATAATGTGAGGAATAAAATATCTCAAGTGGGCAATGTTTGCTTGAGAAAATATCTTCTCATGAACTATCATGGCTGTCACTCAGGACCCTGTATAGCATTAATGTCAATGAGAACTGATAACTGATATAATTAAAACTAGTAACAATACTCTAACATGATAATGAAGTTTGAACTAAATCAAACTGTATTCAAAGAGCTCTTTATCTGAAAAAAGTTTTCATTAGCATAAAAATCCATCTATTAAAAAATGATTTTAAAAATTATTAATAATAAATTGAAAATGAAAAACTATATCAAGAATTCTAGTTGTAGTTCTTTGTTGCACATTGGGATTTGTACTGATTCAACGGTCTAAAAAAAAAAAAAAAACAGAAGCTTACAACGGCTCGATTTCTAACGGTTGGAAAAAGCCACGTGGCGTAACCAGATGGTTTTCGTCCCACGTGTCATCATAGAACGGCGAGATTCTCCAACGTTATTCTTTTGACTTCTTTAACTCTAATGATCATTTCACATCGCACCACTCCAACGGTGTTGATCAAAAGGTATGGAAAATCAACGGCGATGAAGGGCATTGTAAGTTGCCATCGAGCAATAGACTTTATAGGGAAGTCATGGGTGAAAAGGAAAGGAGACATGGTTCTTTCACTGGTGACATCAGAGCCTTGTGAGAAAGTGGCAACGTGACGTGTCGAGTGCGTGCCACGCGTCACAGTGAGCACGTGGTCGGGAAATGGGGTAAAGAAATGGGGTTGCGGGCCCGGATCCGACGAGAAAGCGCGGGTGGACAGCATGGTTTGAGGTTAACCACGTCATAGGATTGGGTGGGGCCCAGTACGCCGCGTGTATTGGCGTGGGCTGTCGGCTGGGGGGACATTGCCCCCAATTGCAAGGCATCCACTTAAATATAATATATATGGAGTAGCTTTTCATTGTATCTTTATTTTTTAATCAATAATAGCATGTTATTAATTCTTAAAAATATATTTTTTTTCATTTTTTTTATTTATCCTATTTAGAGCTTTTATTTGATGTATTTGTCTATCTAAAATATTTATGAAACATTGAATATTAGTTTTTTAAAATTTATCTATTATATTTATGTATTTGTGTAACTTTCAATAAATCATATTTAAATTATATTTTAAATAAGAGTACTTCTGAAAAATTAATATATTTTTTTTATAAATTTAAAATTACCAACTAATTTTAACCAAATTTCTTAATTCATGTAAATTAGTTAAAATAACTAAGTAAAAAGAACCAGAGAAGTAAATTTTATACCAAATGACTCATAGCTTAGTAGTACTTGGTTTCATATAAAAAACGAGGGTGAGACATTCAAAGATCTTAAGTTTTAGATTTGTTGAAAGCATTGGTGGTAACAGATCGCCAATTGTGGGTGTGAGCTCACAACCAACCCCTCATCTTGACTGAGGGCAGTCGGGCTGAACGATCAATTCTTGATTCATGCACTCATCCTTGATATATATAGCGATTGTCATTTTCGTCAAAAAATATAACTTTTATTTTATTAAATTTATTGATTTTATTATTTGTTAAGTGTGGCCTAGTATATTCAATTAAAATAATGACTCAATTGGGAATGAAAACTGATGTTGTGAGTGTTTATTTTCTGAAGAGTTTTCTCAAATAAAATTTTGATGAAATTCTTTTTTATTTAAATCAATGAAAATGGTCAACTATTATGTATTCCATTATGTTTCATTTTTATTTCAATTTATTTATTTTATTATTAATTTACAAGTAATTTAGGGCAAACCATATATTTGATTTAGGAGGGCTGACATAAACATTTGAAAAAGATATTTCAACATTATCATCATCATCATCATCATCATAGATTTTGTTGCTTGTTTTGCATAATTTTATAATAATAATAATGATTTTTCCCCCTTGCAAGCAAAAGTGGGACAGTACCACCCCAACAAATTAGTGCATGTATTGTTCTACTTGTAATCTTCAATCTTGCCCTTGCACAAAGATAATTACGTTGTTGATAATGAGAGCATGCATCAAAATGAGCTTTTGAGTTTTTCCCCCTCATTAATGTGCTTATAATTCGTTGTGCATTATTGAAGGTGTTCATATCTTTAGGTCAATGAATATTAGAAAGTGGCCGTGCCATAGATTGTTATAAATCTTCTTGAAAGTCACCCATATCTAACGTCCGTATCTAAATTCCTTTATGTCTAATACCACTTTTATAAAAAATAAATGAAGTTGTCAATAAGAGGCTATTTTTTTAAAATATTGCATTTTTTTAATTATATACCAAAATAAGTATCTTTTAGATTAATTATCAAAATGCGCAAAAAGTACCATGCAGTGTACTTGCATTGTATTTTTTGCACATGGGTTATATTTAAATTTTCTTTTTAATTTTATAATAGTTTTTTATATGAAATTTTACATTTACAACCTTACAAATTCTTTAAATTAATTTTTTTTACAACTCTATTTAAATTTTACAATGGATTTTTTTATATAATATTTTACATTTTAGTCCTTATAATTTTTTTAAATTAAATTTTTTTCTCACAGCCCTATTTAAAATTTACAATGGTTTTTTAATATAATATTTTACGTTTAAGTCCTTATATATATATATATATTTTTAATTTAAATTCTTTCTAATATATATCATTTGTAATAAAAAAAAAGCTGATATCATACTCTAAACGGATGAAAACGATAATATATATTATAAAAAGATTACGATAATCACATATTATAAATGACTACTTGGACCAGGTGCATTGGGACAATTCCGACGATTATGACAATCAGAAATAGGGCTGTGTAAAAAATTTTAATTTAAAAAAATTATAAGAACTAAAACGTAAAATATTATATAAAAACCATTGTAAAATTTAAATAGAGTTGTGAAAAAAAATTAATTTAAAAAATTTGTAAGGTTGTAAATGTAAAATTTCATATAAAAAACTATTATAAAATTAAAAAGAAAATTGAAATATAACTCATGTGCAAAAAAATACCATGCAAGTACACTGCATGATACTTTTTGCGCATTTTGGTAATTAATCTAAAAGATACTTATTTTTGGTATATAATTAAAAATTGCAATATTTAGCCTCAATAAGATATATATATATATATATATATATATATATATATAAATCTTCATTTTTTATGACCTTGCAGAATGCTTTTCATTTCATAAATTTGTATATAAATTAAGATTTAGTAATATATTTATTTTGATATGCATGTTAGGCCATTGATTTTTAACCTTGATATTTGGTTTAGGAGGACAATGAAATACTAATTTTTATTATAAAAGTTATTATTTTATTTCTGTAAAAATTTAGAATTATATAAAAAAAATTGGGTGAAGATGGACAACCCACATAGCTCCACATGGCCACTAAGCAACGATCGTCTCAATCCATATGAAACTTGTTAAAAGTATATTTGGGATTTCAATATATCATGCGTCTTTATCTTATGCGTGTGAGGGTTCAAACCCCCATTACCCATAAAACAAGGGACTTTAGGCATGAATAGGCGAAGAGACTATTATTATTATTATTATTTTTTAACCCATCATGGCACATGTACACATATATGCCTAATGTAACTAATGATTTATTATTTCAAATAATGGAAGGAAGGAAAATACCTACAGTACCATTGAATATTTTATGTTTCATATATAGCTATATTAGTCGCATACTTTTTTTAAAAAATATATTTGTTTAAAATATTTTGAGTTGGTATGTTATTCCCGCTTAATTAGAAGGGGAGAGTTCAATACTTCAAAGAAGAAAATTTTGAATGTTAAAGTAGGGTAAGCAAATCCTAAAAAATAATTTGATAATATAGTATAATAGCCCATGATTGATTGTATATATTAAGGGCATAATATGGAATATTCTCACTTTTTTAGAGATATATGATATATCTAAAAAGAAAACTTCATCTCAGATATATATATATATATATATTGCATAAGTGGTATATGCGTGTGTTTAAAAAGAAAACTTTTTTATTTTGTTATGCCAATATTTCGTAAAAAGTTTAAAATAAAACTTTTTATACATGAAGATCATTTCAACAAACTGACACTATTGATTCCTCATAATTTACTATAAATAGCTTAATATTGTTTGTTTAAATAATGCATATAAAGATAGATGTCACAAATTAAACTACACTCACAAAGCAAGAAAAGAATTAAAAATAGATCATGAACTCTTATGAACTTTTCTCCAACCAATAACGAACAAAGGTAAGGGCGCACATCCATGATAATAATCAAACAAATCCTCACAAACTTTTTTTTAGCCATTCATGTAAACATCCATAAACAGTTTAGGTCTCATTAAAGGAAGCCATGCATGCATGACTTGGATAGGATAAGGGATAAGACTAATCACCGTTTGACAACATGTCCTATTTCTCTTTGACAACATGTCCTATTTCTCTTTGATCTTTAAACAAAGAAGGTACGTAATGCTGCATGAATAGTTCATGCAAAGACCAATTGGAAAATTGAAGAAAGATGGGTTATGTATTCTTTATATCTTTTTGCTTATCTTCTCTGGATCATATAAAGGAAGATCAGCATGCACTAAAGAAAGAAAGCTTGGTTTTACCTCATGTTATGAAGCAGTCACATGACGGGTGATTTGATAGGAAAAAAGTAAACGAAAAAGAGCTGTGTAGTGACTTCACTTCTATTATAGATTTTTATTTTTGTTTTTATTTCTTAATGGTGTTTGCTTTGTCTTGGAGTTCAAACATTACGGAAATTGGCTCTTTGTGTTTTCTAATTGAACAGTACTGTAGATATAGATAGCCTCGGAAGCTTTAAAAAATGATAAAGTTTTATGTTATTTGCCAATCCCAAAATTATATTTTATGGTAAATATATCTATACACATACATATAAATATGTTGTTTTTGCTATAATATAAATTGATGAACAGTGAGATGTAGTGTCCCTGTCCTCAATGAAAATTCACTGCCAGTATGAGTAATAATAAATAGCATGGTGTATACTCCAAAATTCAACTAGTTTTTATATACGTACAAATAGAAGTTAGAAATCCGCATCAAAATGAATTTTAATGTAAACCAGAAGTAAATTAAGAGAGATTTGAGAAAAAGAAGAAAAGTGATTTTTTTTTCCTCTTGGAATCTTGGTCTTGTTTGGTGTTTATAAGCATCAAGCAAAATGACAAATATCTAAAAATTAGTAAACAATGTTCACCAAGCAAGAGTTATTAGAAGAAGAATAAGGATATACAAGAAGCTACAAGAAATTATATTTTTAATAATAAAAGTTTCGGCTAAAAACAGTAATTTTAGCAGCAATAATAATAATAATAATAACCAATTTTTGAGGTCGTCATCTCCTGTTGATATAAAAAATATAAAATAATGACGAATAAAGTTGTCACAATATTTCATTCATTATTGATATCTTAAATTGGTAGCACTTCTATTCCCTTCAATATTTAATGTATTAACTTTTCCCCTGCCCAAATGTTTTTACATTGGTCATATTTCCTTCTAAATTCATATTCCATCTCTCAACAAGTGCTTCAGTACATCATGTCTCAACAAATTATGTCTATTTTTTCCATTGAATGTATTATTATTATTATTGTTATTATAATTATTTTTATTATTTACAATGGTTATTCACCACTTGGCAATCACAATGCATAGATACAAAAAGTGTAGGTTTTATACCCAATGGAATACTTGCTAAGAGATTTGTCAACCATGGAATTCTCAACCTTATTACTAGCTAACTTTAAAGCAATGAATTCTAATTCGATCGTTCATTTAGCAATTATTGTTTTCTTAGTTGATTTCCAAGAGATTACTTCTCCACCAATAGTAAACTGGTAATGGCAAGTGGATTAACTATCATTTGAATTTGATATTCAGTTAGCATCTCTATATCCTCCTGATCAATATAGTATGAAATCCACAATTTAATACAATAACTTATAGCATCTCTCAAATATCTCATTAGTCTAACTAAGCTAGCCCAATATCATGATTAGGGTTATGTGTATACTTGCTCAATGTGCACACATACAACATAAGCTAGCCAAGTCTAGAAAAATTAATCAAATGTGTTAGATTCCCTATTATATGTGCAGACTCGGATTGAGTAATGAGGTCATTTCTATTTGTGTTTAGTTGAATGTTAGCATCGATCAAATGGAGTACTCAATGGTATGACATCATACTATCCAAATTTTTTAGAAGTTCCTCAACATAATGTTTTTGTGATAGCATTATTTTATCATCTTTCCTTATGATTTTAACACCCAAAACCGCAGTAGCTTCACCTATATCCTTCATATCAATTTTAGAAGCTTGAAAACTTTTAGTTTAATATACTAGCACAAGATTAGTATATATTACAAATGAACATGTAATTTATATAGAAGCACATAATCACACAATCACGACCATCAAGTTTTGTACAGACACATCTATCTACTTCAATAGAAGTATAACCATTATTCAATAAAACTAAATCGAATTTCTAATGCCACTATATATTTTGGTTCTTGTTTTACATCATGTAATAATGTGAGAAGTTTACATACTTTATATATTTTTCAAGAATAGAAACCACACATCCCTTAGGTTGTTCCATATAATTTTTTTCTTCTAAATTATCATTTAAGAAAGCTATTTTTACATTCATTTGGTGAATAAAATGTTTGTGAATTGAAGCTAAAGTAATTAATACTTGGATAGAAGAAATTTGAACCACTAGTGCAAGGGTATCGAAAAAATTAACATTTTGTTTTTGAGTAAAACATTTTGCAACCAATTTAGGTATGTATTTTTTGATTGAACCACTACATTTAAACTTATTTTAAAAATCCCTTTGTAAACATGTTGCGTCATCCTGCTTTGACATAAAAAGCGCAAGCGGTCTGGTGATGGAGGCGCGCTTCTTGTAAGGATATGGCTCTTTACTCAGCAACTTTTGTATAATGCATCTGAAAGCGTCCCATCACATCATCTCGTGACCATCTCCTTCCCCTCGAGCAGGTGATGTACAATTTGTCTCGTGTGAGTCTGTGACGTCATTCTTCCACACGACAGTCTTTCGAGGTTAAACGATAATGAGATATAATAATACCATATTAGTAAATGTTTAAATGATATTATCAATTGTTAAATGATATTATATATAATTAAACGTTAAGTAGAAAAAAATTAAATGATAACATAAAGACATTAAACACCATTATAAAAATCGTTAAACACTATAATAAAAAAACTTTAAACACTATCATAAAAAAACTTAAGACTTACCCGTCCATAGAGCAGTTGAGGAAGATCCTCATCAACTCCCCGCTCATATTTGTTAAGACGAGACAGCCAACCCATGAATAAAAGCTTTTTCGAGCCGCCTCGGGTCCCATCATTGATCGGGCCTCGATCATCTCTCTCGCCGCTCTGGTCTGGGGTCTTCATGGGCACCGCTAGCTGCACCTTCACGCTGTTCAAGACCGACCAGAAGATCTTCCTTCGACGCGAGGACGACTCACGACAAAGATCAACTCGCGGACACATCCTTACATGGTTGTTCTTGTCGTGGGATCGCGCCCGGCTCGACGCGGGACGACGGCACGACAACATCAACCGCGATACATCCTTACATGGTCAGTATTTGTGGTGGGATCGGTCCTCGCCTGTCATGCAGATCGCTTTACCACTGCCACCGCCACCGCAACAGCATTCAACGATCTTCTCAATCGCGACCACCGACGACAAAGATCATCGGGAGACACACCCTTAGCTTGTTCTCGATCCGCAAGGATTGTGTCCCATCTTTGACGACGCATCTTTCAACCGGCCCACCGGCCCATCGATTCATTAAGAAGAGAGTCGACGACCTTCTCAACGCGCGAACCGCCACATCATCGACGATGTCCTCCACCGCCACGGCCATGTCATCAACGGCGATAGGGCCCTCAGAATGAAAGATCACCGATGATTTTTGCTATTGCTTTCACCGTCACCGCGCTGAGACAGAGGCAGATTGTTTTCCTCTTTTTCGCAAGTCCGCTCGAATGTGCCCGCCTTCGAACGACCTTCCCGACGATGTCGTCGCTATCAAATTCGACGCCTCGCTCGTCCCGCGCGTCAGCTTTCGGAGGGATGGCGCATCGGTCGCGAACATCCCTCCGAAATACCAACACGAGCGGCATGCCGAGGAAACTCTGATCATCAATATCTCGCACGCTCGCATAAGAGTTGCGCGACATCTTCGCTTAATGTCGCCGGGCTGGGCACGCCACTGCCGGAGGGCGCGCCATGGTCGGTGCCGCCACAATCGGGGGACTGCCGCTGTCGTGGTAGGGGGTTGCTGCAACCGCCGGGTGGGGAGGCTTCTTCGGCTCGAGGATCGCGTGCGCGCGGGCTGGGCTGAAGTAGGGAGAATCGGCCGAAGGCCAGACGATGTAGGGCCGCCCTCTCATCCCGCCTGAGTAAGTGGTTCCGGGAGCAACAAGATCCATCCGCCGACTGGCCCCTAACAAATATTTCTTCTTCAAAGATTCGCCGAAACCAACTTTCAGAAACTAACATATGTAAACCAAACAACGTCAATAAATCATTCATTTTAAATCAGAAAAAATATATTTAAACAGATTGGTTATATATTTAAATGTTATAGAATATATTTAAACGGAGAACAAAAATATTTAAACCCTCGTATTTGAATAAGTTTTAAACGGTAGAATACTAAAGTTAAACACTAAATAATATGTTTAAACATTAAAGACTTATGTTAAACATCGTCTACTGGTTTATTACCTCTTTCCCATCGAGCTGACGACAGTCGGTTTCACCGTCGCTGCTTCCTGAAGTACTTTCACCGTAGCACAAAGATCCTCGGGACCTCGCTAAAGCGGACTTTCTTCCCTCGCTCGCATCAACCTCAGTAAAACCGCACGCTAAGCCGACCGAGCAACCCTTAACGCATTCCCTCGGTTGGTCTTCTTCCCACAGATCTATCTCGCGACTCTGCCACGGCTGCGGGAATATCCTCCATAAGCCACTCAGGCGTCGCCGCGCCTCACGCCAGATCGCTCCACGGGCTCGGTAGATCATCGACGTAATCAACGATCCGGGCTCGAACCGAGCACGATGTATTTGGGAAGAGGACTGCACTCTACGAGGTACACAATCGAGTTTCGACAAAAATTATCTTCTTCTCCCTCCGTCGAACAAGTCGCACTGCAACGCTCACGGAGTCTCCTGCCTCTCATAGGTTTTTGACAATACCGCCTTCGAACCGAGCGGTCTTCTTCTTCGAATACGATCAGGCCGCCATCGCAACGCAGTACTGAAGAACGAGGCCACATCCTCGAGGCCTCGAAACTCGCAGAGCTTTCCCGATCCTTAATTTATCGAGCGACCATCGCATCTTTGCAAAAGAGAATCAAGAAGGGCCCTCTCGGTATATAGCTTCCACTCAAATAACGCCGCAAACTGGCTCCTTCAAATAATCTCCCAAAGTCAATGGGGTCATGTTATCTTTCAATTCACTCAAGGTCTCCACAACCGGCCAAACAAGATCGCCCATTAACTAGGCTCGACCGCCATAATCACAAGCTCGCGATAATAACAACACATTTAATACGCAAGATTGATAAAAGTTTAAGCTGAAATATAGGCTTTTAAACCAGAACCTCTCGCTTATTAAACGAGAGATATCAAATGTTAAATGTAGACCTATTTTCTTAAACGTAGACGGAATACTTAAACAGTAGACAATAAATTTTAAATCAGAACATATCATTTCTTAAACGTCAACCCTCATTCTAGAAAATCAGAACCATATGAAACGAAAGTTTGAAACGTGACATTATAAATATTACACTAAATCATAACAATCGAAAAAACTATTTCGATAACAGTATACATACGAAAACGCAAAACAAAAACAAAAACCCCTAACTGAGTAAATCTTCCCCGCAGACTAACAAAACCCTCAAACAGTAAATCCCCTCGCAGACTTCAATATCTTCCAACAAAAACAGTGAGCACAAAACAAAAACCGAAAAATCTTTCTTTCAGAATGTAACGCTTAACATAAAACCATACTCAATACCTTAGATCAGAATCACTGAAAACGCCAACTAGTCACATGGGGACTTCTCCTTCGAGATACCCATGGAAAGTGGAAAACTCACTGAAACGCTAATTACAGAGGCTTCACGGTAGAGACAACTTTCGAGATGACTTGAAACTGGAAAAAGTTCAAGACACGCAGTTAAGAAAAGCAAAGAACTACCCAATAAATTGCCTCGGGGTTACCCTACTAAACGCACCCCACTTCCTCTCAAACCGCCGAGACGGTCAGCAGCCCACGACTCCCCTACGCAAGAGGGCATTTTCGTCCATAAAATTTGAAACTCACTCCGCTCACATCCGCTATGCGCTTTCGAGGTTCAAAAACATAGTGTTTAAAAGGAGGGTTTTTAAGCGATCGCAAAACTAACTGTGTTTTTGCAATTTTACAACTTAGAGGGGTTTTTGGCAATTTCCATCATTCAACTCTACAAAAATAATTTCATGCAAATATTAAAGAAAACCAAGTCTACAAAAACTAAAAATATTAATTTCATGTACTTTTTTAAAAAACCACATATCCATACTAATAATAAAAATAAATATGAAGAATATAACTAATTTTGTTCAAGTCTACAAAAATAAATTCATACAATTATTTAAAAAAACAACTCTATGGAAACTACAAATAATAATTTCATGCATTTTTTATATGTCCACAAGTCTAAAATAATAATTAAAATAAATATCAATAATTTCAACTAATACTTTTATTCATGTCTACAATAATAATTTCGTCCAAATATTTATAAAAAAAAATCAATCAAAACTACAAATAATAATTTCATGTATTTTTTATATGTCCACAAGTCTAGACTAATAATTAAAATATATATATCAAGAATACAACTAAAACTTGCATGATTAAAATAAGACAAGCCTAGAAAACTATAACTAAACATAAAAATAAATAAATCATCACCAAACTTGTTAATTGGGGACTTCCGAAATGTTAAAAATTAAGGGAAAATCCAAAGTTGCACCACTCCAAGTCTCCAAGATTCCAACTTGTAATATTAAGCCTTGATAATGTTGACTTGAAATAATTAAACTCCAAGAATCCAAATAATATGCCTTGAGAGAGTGAGATTAAGAGAGAATGAAAGTAGGAGATTAAGAGAACATGAGAGTAGAGAGTTGGGAAAAGAGTAATAATTGGTAAAAAAAGTAAAAAAATAGGGGGTATATATAGAAATTTATAAGAATTAAAAAAATGAATTTTTCAAAATTCAAAATTTGAAAATTTTTTTTTAAAAAATTAAATAATGGCCAATGGCTATAATTTTTGAAAAAATCATAGCCGTTGGGCTTCAACGGGCTCCCAACCCGCCGGGTCAACTCGACGGGTTGGGAACCAGGTTGCAACCCGGTTCTAATATGGGTCTGGCCCGGCGGGCCACGGGTTGGAAGAAGCCCAACCCGTAACCGTCCCGTCTACAGTACGAGCCGGTTACGGGTCAATGAACAGGCCCGCGGGGTCAGTGACCTGGCGGGCCGGTTTCGGGTCGGGCACGGGTCGGGCCGGGTTACCGGACAGGCCGTGCCCATCTCTATTTATTTGTAGTCACTAACAAGAAAAGGGCTCCCAACAAAGAAAGCCATAGAGAGGAAAATTGCAAGAGTAACAAAGTTACAAGAGCCTGACCTCTTATTCATGGAATTATGTAAGGAGGGAGCCTTGTCCATATGAATTAAAATAGATAAATAATGGAGCACCAAGATAATCAGATGAACATAGCACACATCTGTAGATAAAACAGAGTCAAATCATCGTCTAGATATAGAAATTAAGTTAGAAGTTCCAACATTCACTGTAGTTTCATTATTCAATAAAAATATGTTCTGCATATAAACTAAACTAAGTCGTATAAAGGATCAATCTTTTATTGGAGTCCTTTTGTAGTAGCATTTTTATTCCATCATGAATACTTCAACAACCAACTAACAAATAAAGAGAAATTAAAATTTGATAACATTCCTTCAAGAAAACCACTGATTATTACTTAAAGGAGAAAATTAAAATAACTATTTAATTAGAAGCAACCGGAATAAAAAAAGAATCAAATTAGAGATGCAAATATGATTACTGTTTGTGTTACCTATATGTTGAGAATGCATCAATTCATTCATACAAACTCACAACCATTCGCCTTCAATAATAATAGATTGAAATGACCACAGATAACCACAAATAAATTTACCAATACAGAGAAAACCATATTTCTCTTATAAAATAATTTATAAACAAAAACTAAGAATGATTTATGAGAATATATTACTAATTACCAACTTATAAAATAAATAAATAATAGAGACAAAGAAGAAGATTAAGGCTGGCATTAGATTCTGAGAAGAGAAGACAATTGTCCAAATAAAGTAGTTCTTTAAACCTGCCTTGAAATGGACACAAGTTTGAAACATGAGAACATTGATTAAGATTTTTAGTGATGCCATTCGTCCAGTGTCACTGAATAAAGTAAAAGATGCACCAGAGCAACTAATAAAGAGAAAATACCAATGCATACTCTTTTTATGGGTCTTCACAAGAATTCTTCTAAAACAATTCAAGAATATAGTCCAGCTAAATAACTGCCACCATTCAACCGAATATGTAATCTAAACTTGCAAAAGAATCAGCATCAAAGATTATTCAATATTTTACATCAATACCCAACACACAAACATTCTTAGCACGTCGGTAGTAAACGGCTTTATTTAATGTCAATGCACAACCCAAAGATTAAAAAATTCAAATATAACAGAGATGCTTTTATAACAAACCAATGGATTTGACCGTCTGCATGTTTTATTATGCATCTCCTAAAAGCAGTAACCATGGCATCTAATTTTGTCAGCACATTACAAGCTTTCAGCCAAATTGAATGGCCAACTTCAACAATCTTTTGTTCATGGAATAATTACATTCATATGAACCGGCAATATGGGTAAATATGATGGTAGCATTTGGTTACTAAATATAACTATAAAAGAAATGGCTAGTCTACAAATAAGATTGGCAAGCAATATTGTTAGCATATATCCATATGATGGTAGCATATAAGAAACAAATATCTCGAGCAACATTGGACCTTAATGCAATATTATAAATTTGGTCACAAATGCTGCATATGCTCATAAAAATTATAAATTTGGCCATAAATGCTGCAGAAAAGCACATTTTATCATACAGAACACATAAGTTCGAGATGTCATAATAGATGCTCAAAACTCAAATGCAATATATATATACAAGCAAGTCATTGTCATTGAGATTGAGAGCAATGTGATAACCCAGGTACTCCCTCAAATGCTCTCATTTTATTCATTCACAGCCTCTTTATTCTAAAACTCAATAAAAAAAAGAAAAAAAAAGAAAAGAAAAGAACATAACAACAGAAAAGCATGATAGAAAAGAAAAGCACCAGGTTTTCCATTGATAATTAAAACATAAATAAACAATCAATCATAATTTAAAACAATAAGTTCATAAGTTCATTAATTAACTAAATATCATAAAAGAAAGATTCTCTAGCAAACAAATTCTTTTCCTATTTTCAATCTCAAAATGTAGTAATCTTGCTCAATCAATTCAAATGGATCACAACATTGATTGGCATTTCGTGTTCTCAACAACTCGCTCAGGGCTCAATCCAGACTAATATTTTTCTCTCTTTCAAAAATTAATCCACAAAGTTGATTGAGAAAACAGAGATAATCAATAAACATAAAACATTCATCAAACTCGGCAATATTGGTATCAAACACTAAAATCACCACAGTTAGAAGACAAAAAATCAAAACACCAATAAACAATGCGTGAGAGAATGACATTGATCAAGCGAACTCACCAGCCTTAGTCATGCCAATGCCCCTATCAATGATGGACATCGTCTTGTTAACCTTATCCGGCACAAGCCTAATGAACAACTCCAGATGCGGATCAAGCTTGCTCTTATCTGTCAAACTCTCATACCGAATCTTGTCCAAAGCCTACAAATCCCACCAAATACCCATCAAACCCAACAATTAATAACAAAACCAAAAGAAAATCACACATATATCCGATGAATTCTGATGAGCTCTCGCAAGAAGATCTCCTTGTTGGAGTAAAATGTGTTGATAATGAGGCTGAGGAGCTGGTTGATCTCGGCTTGGAACTCGAAGGTCTCAACCACGGCCATCTGCATGTTAGCCATTCATGATAAAGAATGAATGCAAAGAGCATTTTAGGGTTTCACAGAGACTTTGATGGTTTCTCGATGAGAAAGATGAGAAGAAGGGGGAGGTGTTTATATATACTTGATGATGGAGTGGATGGAGGTTTAAAAGGTTGGTGAGGGATGTGGGGGTGGAGGAGGTGGTGGAGAGGGAGGGAAGGACAGAGGTGGTGAAAGAGATGGGGATGAGGGAAGTGAGGGCGGTGAGGAAGAAGTGTAATTTTCTTTGATCAGTTTGGTGAACGGTCGGATGGGGGGTCATGCTTTTTTTTTTTTTTTTAAAAAAAAAGAAATTTGTTTTTCTAACGTTAGTTTGTAAATTTTAGGGAAAACAGGGAAACAAGATGGAAATGAGAAACGTGGAAGAAATCGTTTTGTGGTTTTCCTTTACTTCATATAACGCGAGCGTAGTTTCATGAAAATACCGGAACTTGATCGTTGGGAAAATTAAAGAATCAATGGGCTTCATTGAAGATATTCATTAAAAAGTCAAGTATAAAATGGAACCAAGGAAATGTTAATGAAGAACGGGTTAAAATGTTGATGAGCAATGGATGTCCGCGATCACTCGGTTTGGATGGTGGGTTGTAAAAGATTTAGCTTTAATTTTTTTTAAAAGACTAGTAATTCTTTAAAGAGATTAATCAATCTTTATTTAATTGATTTTGGTCATGTTTGACTTATTTCTGTGAGTTATTTTATTATTGGTTACACTGGATTTTATTTTTTATGAAAAATATTATTTATTTTTACCAATATCAGTTTTTTTTAAAATTTTTATAGAGAGAAACTAAAAAAATAGATACTTCTAAATTATGAGAATTAGTATTTTTAACAATAATGTAATATTAATATATAAAATAAAGTAGCATTTCATGTTATTAAATGTTCCTCCTTCTGTTCGAGCCATAGGAGTATTCGCTATAAAAATTATTATTAAATAAATAAATAAATAAATTTGTGTTACATTAGCTAATTAAAAAATTTACCGCTAAAATCACATCTCTTATATTGTTAATCTTGAGTAATGAATTTGAAAATCCATAAAGTTTGGGGTAATAGAATATTAAAAAACAAAATAAATAACAAATAAAATTTTAAAAAGTTTTCAAAGTTGAGTAAAAATTTTTGAAAAAAAAAAATATCCATAAAATTCATAATGATAAATTTTTCAGTTAATAATTTTTATTTAAATTAATAATAATAAATAGTGAAAATCCGTTAAACATAATTTTGTATATTTAATATATATAGAGGCTAATACATGGATTTTCCGCTATAGAAACTATTGGTAAAAAAATAATAAATAAATTTATGTCTATAGTAACTAATTCAAAATTTGCCGCTGAAAATACATTATTAGCGGCTAATATAAAAAATCTGCCGCTATAGAGATTTATAGTAACAAATTTATAAATTTGCCGCTAAATTTAGTCGCTATAGAGCAACTTTCTTGTAGTGATACTTTAAATTATCAAGAATAATCATTGATATAAGTTACATAATATTTTTTATTATCTCTAATCATAGTTTTCCTTAAATCTCCTAGATTAATGTGTCTTGAACTCAACAATTTTGATTCTCTAAAAACTAATGAACTTCTTTTTTTTAGTTTGTTTAGATTCATCACATATTTTGCATTTACTCATAAATGCATTATTGCTACAAATTAAACTAAGTTGTTGCATTTTCATTGGTAATTTAAGCAAAGTTGAGAACAAAGAAACCATAATTTCACTTTCACCAGTATTTTCCCCAACGATACCACAAAAACTAACACTCGGGGCCTGATGGGTACCTCTAATTTCCATAGGAATGGTGGTAGTTCCCATGAAATCTAATATTATGTAGGAAATTATAATAAGAGATGTTTGGACATTCTTTTTATAGTATAAAATCACTATGTAATCATATGATTCCAAAGTAATTTTATAAAGAGGTGGGAACCAAAAATTTTGTTCTCTTTGTTTTTCGGGCTGGTGGGCGCTGTGATTAATCATTTGGGGCCATCAGAGAAAGGAAAGAGGTAGGGTTTCAAACTCCGCCTACGCCGCCACGACTCAGGTCACCATGTCCTCGCCTTTGCCTATGCGTCCCACTCCCTTTGCCTCAAACTTGACCACTTGCGCATCCTGATGAGATTCGCAAGTACGCGGGTTATCAAGTAAAACCTCTCACATAAGCACGAGAGGGTCATATTTCCTGGGGTCCCAAGAGCTGCTATTACTTCCCCCTAGGCGACACTGTCTAGTCTATCAAAGGTAGGTTTAAAACAAAATATGAAAACTAATAAAACAGATAACTATAGACAAGTTGGACTAAGGCACACCACATAAACAAATTAAAGAAGCAAACAGCAATGGAGGTGCGAGGCCCCGGTGAGGATTCCCTTGGGACTACTAAAGATAGAAGGATGCTAGAATTACATAGGCAATAGTGGTTTTAGGCCAAAAGAAATCCTAAAGTAGGTTACCCTGATGGTCACGGCAATAACCCCTAATCACAAACAAGTATTGGCTTGGAATCTCTTCTGAACAAATCCTCCTACGATTGCATTACAACCAGGAAAATCTCTAATTAGGGCCGATACTCAATACTTAGGTCCAGCCCTAATGGTTGGAGGGGTATGAAATACCCTATGGTCACGGCGTATTCATACATGAATCCCTTCTAAGCTAAGTGAGTCTAGTACAAGGGCAATGGTCATGCAACTAAGTACAACCAAGAAGTTGAATTGCAGAGTTCTCATTTAAAGCAACACATCAAAGAACATAAAGTGTTAACCACAAACCAAATCAAAAGCAGTAGAAGTAAATCATAACATCTATACAAGCAAGTTCATCCCAAGGTTTACTGGATGCCCGTTGACCTTGGGAGTCTAGTTCAACATAAATAAAAGAGAGATCTCAAGATACATATGAAACATGAACAAAACCAAAGAAACCCCCTTCAAATGAAAACTAGAAGGGGGTGATGAGAGCTTGTTGAACCGTGCCAGAAAGCTCCTTGATGATCTCCTTAATAGCAACCTTCTTCTCTCCATGAATTTTCCCCTTAGATCTGTCTTCTCCCAACGCCTTGAAGCCCTTCTGATGAGGGTGGGGAAAGGGTGGCCAAAGACCCTTTGATTGATGCCCTAGATCCCCTTTAGATCAGATCCTCTTGAGCCTTACGGGCTCCATGCGGGCGCATATATACCCATGAGGCTTATTGTCTTTTTCAGCTCAAAACTCCATCCGTGTGGTACAGTGTCTACTATAGTAATCCAGCTATATCACTTTCACTACAATGATTTTCAACATTAATTTGTCTACAGTAATTGGTGCCAAATTTTCCACTGAGTCCCACGAGCATTCATACAAGCACATGGAGTCCGTGAGGTTTACAACCAAACACTTGCAGCTTCAAATAATTTGTCTTCTATGGTGTCGCTACATTGTTTAAAACCCTAAACCGCTGTTTTTGATGATGATTTCTTCCCAAACATGTTCTAGAGCTCGTCTTGGCTTATTTTAGGCATGTAACACAAATAAAATCAATTTAAACATAAAAAGGGCATCGGTTCATCAAAATACAAGTGAATAGTACAAAACTTATAAGTATAAAATACATACATTTAGGCATTTATCACCTCCTCCACCAATTCACTGATCTCCAGCTCTCCTTCTCCTCCATTCTCCCCCGTTTCGATCCCGACTCCATCCCCGATGATTACGCACTACGGTCGTTGGAGAAGAAGGCCAAGGATCAGATTAAGATCGATCACTAGCTCGTCTCGTAATCCAAGGAATCGTTCGACACCTAGCTTAAGATCCGCAAGCTCCAAGACACCGTTTTTCCATCCACGATCAACTCATCTGCGTCCATCACCTCTGCAAACTCTCTGACTCCATTGCTACTGTTTCCACCCCCCAAGTCCCTCCATTGCCTTGCTCTCCACCTTCTTTCCCATCCTTGTAAGGGATTATTAATTTATTATATGGTTAGTGAACTGTTTGTTATTTGGATTTTTTATTTTTATTATGGATTTCTCTTGTATATATTCCAATGTGGACTGTAAGATGGCAAACTGAGTCTTTTCTTCACTTTGTTCAAGTTTTACTTATCTGTTCCTTTTTTATTCTTCAAATTTCAAAGTCTGCTCATGGATCACGCCATGAGAACGAGCTTGCTTTGCCCATGCTCAGCTTGGAAGTGCTTCAGAGTTCTGTTTTCTCTGTTTTACAAAACTTCCATGAACTAGGCTTGCCACTTTAGCAATTAACTATAAAAATAAGCAATGAAAAATACACAAAAACACTGAGAATTGAACAAGAAATTTATCAAGAGCACCACTACCTAAACAAAACAATACAAAGTAACAATTAAAATAAATTAAGAACACAAGAGAAACAAAAATAACAAAGCTTGGGTTGTCTTCCAAGAAGCGCATGTTTAACGTCACTAGCTTGACACACTTGATCACTTACCTTAGGAAGGTTTGAAGAGAGTGTGCTCCTCCTAGCTACTAATTGCATAGATACTACCATTAAAGCACAAATTTACTTGCTATGGAGGAGTACGTATCAGAGGCTTCAACCATCTTGTTTTAGGCCTCCAAGGGAACAGTTTGGGTCGGGAATTGTCAAAGCTCAGTACATGCACATGTGGGTCTTTAGATGGCTTACTATTCTTACCCACATTTTCTTGAATTCCCAACATCTTCTTCTTGCCATGAATGAGCTGATCAATCTCACAAGAAGTGTGTTCCATTGCCTTGGAGTTTGCTTCTTCTTCGGGAAATCATTGAGAAAAACTTGGTCAAACTCCAAGATATGTAATATGATTGTTGGGTTTGTCTCCATATTCTTTAATTTTATACAATCAAACATCTTGTGCCCTTTATCTCGAGCTCTCCTTAATATTGAATGCCTCATTATTCGACACTTAGGCCGCTATGGGAACAACCCAGGATAAGAGTTGTTCAACTTCAATAATGGAGAGTCCAAAGATTGCTTCGACCTTTTTGCAAGACGTACATCATCTTCTTGGAATGCTCTCTTTGTAGACACCCATTCATTCTTTACAAAAGGTGCTACCTACTCAAACTCAATTAAGTACGATTCATTCACCTCTTCATTTTGGCATATTCCCAATACTCTCCCACTCGAATTGTTGGTGGTGTATGCTCTGTAATAGATGTGACCAACTCATGATTCTCTTTATCTGGGGGAAGTCTCTCTTTTATAAGGGCATGCTTCTCTATCAGTGGGACTTCAACCTCATGATGTTTCCCCCAAATTATTTGGTTAGAAGTAGTTAAGGTCTTATGAGATTTTTTTGGCATAGGATCATGAAGTGCCTCTATCAAATTTTGAAAATAAGGTTCGTGACATGCACTTCTTTGCATGTCCCGAGTCTCAATCGGAATTGGAGCTTCTTCCCTCAAGGAACTTAATCACATCCAATCATCAAATGTGTTACTCCCAATTGCTTCAACATTATCATTAGAACAATGTAAATATTGGTTCCCAACTGAAGCAATTGATGAATGTGTGCCCCTTGTGTCAAAACATTCTCCTGTCTCAAAAATTTCCAACTATCCGTGGTAGAATTTATCTCAGATGGGATTGAAAAATCTAGAGTTGTGAGTGGAGGTGCTTCATAGGGTGCAGGAGTTTCAATAATGCTCAAAAACCTATCTAGATCTTCTTGGTTCGTTGAAGGTATCCCATCTCCCAAACTCGTTGTGCTTTGCCACTATGGAGGTGCTACATAGAGTGCAGGAGTTTCAATAAATTTCAAAATCCAATTTGGATCATCCTGAATATTAGGCCATATTTCTTCAAACTCTTGCATCCTTGTAACATTATTTCGCGTGTAGCTTGTCGGTAGAACTGCCAAACTTTGCTCTTCTTGGGAATGGTTAGAATGATAATCAAATGAGTGATTTGTATGATTTCTCAAGGTTGAAAGCAATTCATCCATAGCTTGATACTACTGAAAAAAATAAGAATCTGAAAATTAGAAAATGAAACAAAAATAAAAGCAAAAGAAATATATACAAAAGAAATAAATGGCTAAATCACTAGAATCCTAATGTTCCTAAGAGTTGCCAGTCCCTGGGAATGTTGCCAAAAACTTGATACACTCTACGCAAGTGTACAGATCATAATAAGTAATAAAGTGGTACCTCGTGAGGGGTAAGGTTGTCGAACCATAGGGACTGGACTCCTAGTACTAATTGATCTTCTAATCTCTAGCAAAATCACTAATTCAGGGTAAAGATGATAGCTAGATAACCTAAAGGAGGAAGGATGACATGTAAGGGCTGGAAATGAACTAGGTGAGAAACACAGAGATAGAGCAATACCCCAAACAAATCCACTAGAGAAATGTGTATGGATATTTCTACTAATATCTATCAGGTACATTCTAAGGTTTTTGTGGGTGCTCAAAAGCAATATCGTATCTACCACTCTCAAATACGTGAAGTTTTGCAAGTGCAACTACGGGCTTCATACACACCAAGTTTTGCAACTACACAAGATAATCACAACCCCGGTAATCCACACATGTCAAGTTTTACACAAACAACTACGCAAATCAAGCACACCAAGTTATGCAACACATGAATTAACACAAGAACATAATAAAACTCTATAGACAAAGCAAAAGAGTAGCTCAACATAACACATAAACATCCAAGTGCATAGATCCGGGCCACTGGAGAATGGTTAACCCCTTATGGTTTTGCAAATTAATACAAAACTAAGGAAAATAAAATATTAGGAAGCCATGAAAGACTCCCCTCTTTGCCTCACAAGACACTCCGACGGTGCTTCAATGAAGTCCCGCCGGCTATACTCCGCTCCACTCACACTTTTGCACCATAGCTTCATTCCAGCCCCAAAAATGTGCAGAGTAAGACCTTGGCAGCAGCCCCCAAAGAGGAAGAAGAAAGAATCCTCTAATAAATGACCTAGATATGGCTTAAAAGGGGTTTTTCGGGTTTAACATGGCCTAAGCACGGGTGTGCTTAGGCTGTGCTTTCGAAAATAGGGTCGTGCTCTTCAACTTGTCCAAATCAGAGCTATTCACGAGGTAAGCACTAGCATGCTTAGCCCGTGCTTCCCACACTCACGCCCGTGATCTACCCATCAAAACCGTGCTTTTTCTCCAAGTTGTGCTACAGTGATTTACTGCAATAACTCAACTACTTTGTTTTTGCTACAATGTCAGTGCTTCACCTTATGAGGAATTCAAGAGATTTTCACGGGGAGCACACGCCCATGCTTGCCCCGTCTTCACCTATAATATTGTCTTTTGACTTCTTTTCATACTGTATTTGTGTTGAATCTTGTTTTTTTGCACAAGAACTGTTTTCCTGCACAATTAAATAATAATACCCATACTAGCATCGAATCACAACAAATCAACGATTAAAGACAAGATAAATACATGAAAAGGGTATAAAAATATCTATATGAAATGCACTCATCAATAAGGCTCATCTAGTAAAATTGTTAGGTGATTATAATGTTCCAACGTCTTGCCCACAAAATGGATGGACTAAAGAGGCATGGAATAGAATATTGCGTCACATGGTAACGAAATTCCCTAATATAAAATGCACTGTCATACAAGTTAAGACATTAGAGTAAGAGATTAAAAAAATTTGCAAGCTTCTGAAGGAATTTACCGAATTAAGTGGCTTTGGATGGGATTATGAAAAGAATATGATATCAGCCACTGATGAAGCTTGGGCACCACTACTTGAGGTATATATATTTATCACATAACCAACAAACTTTATGTAATAATTTTTGTAATCATTTTCATTAAAATATGTAGAGAAATAAAGAAGCAAGAAGATGCCATCAAAGACACTTTCCATATTTTATAGCATTGCAGGAGATTTAAGAGGGTAAAAATGTGGTGTTTACTAATGTTTGCTTTTATGATTTGTAATAATTTTTTTAATCATTTGTACATTTATTATACAGGGAGATATGTAGAAGGAAGACACTTTCGTAATGTAGATTATTATGTAAATACTTCTAATGTGCTAATGGACACTCTATCTTCAAGTATTCCGGCTCCAAATGATCCCATTCAATCATTGTCTACACCCGAAATAGAGACAAAGGATCGTGATTTTGCACAATTGAAACCTCCATGCACTGAACCATATATTTCACAACCCCAAAGTTCATGTAGTGAAAGATGGCAAAGGTTAAGGGATGATGATATGCAAAGAAGAAAAAAAGACTGAAAGAGAAAAAAACGTACAAGAGGCATTCTTAGAAAAATATATAGATATATATGCATTGCTCTGAGACTGATCGATAAATTAATGCTATGAAAATGAACCAAGTAGATGAGAAGTATACCATAGGAGAATCCATGGTCGTATTTAATGTGGTGTGTGATCTGTTTTCAGATGACAACTTGGTTAAAGCTACAAGATTGTTTAAAGATAAGGGTAATCATAAAATCTTCTTGAATCTCAAGGAAAATCGGAAAGTGTCGTGGCTTCGACAAATGATTAATTAGAAATAATTTATGTGCTATGTTTTCTCTATTTATTTACATGCAATGTATGTTTGAGGATGTTTATTTTTTTCACAATGACTTGAATCTTTTATATAAGACGTCATGTTTATAAAAACTATTAATTTATTTGAGAACTACTTGTTTATTTGCGAGTATTTTGTTGAATTAATACTATGTTCATGCTTTAGAAAACTATTTATTCATGAAAATGGATGTTAGAAACTATTGACAGTATTTAAAATTTATGTGAATTTCATGGTTTTGGATATTCTAAAACTTAATAACAAAAAGGGAGTTTTATAAATAATAATCGTAGCCCCAAAACAAGGCAACATTGATAAACTTATACATCTTTTATATTACATTTCTATAATAGTTATAGTAATCATCCCACATTTGCATTGTTATTTCAAATCTTTTGTGAGCACCCGCAATATGTTCAGAGTTCATTACATTGACATCATTTTCATATGTATCATCTCCATATGAGGGGGTAACTTCGTCAGCTCCATTACTAATTTTCTCAATGTCATCTGTGCCATTGTGTATATGTATGAAATTATGCAAGACACATGCGGCAACTATTATATTAGTTTGAGAATCTATGGATTTAAGGTTGCAACGTTAAGTATATTAAATCTGATTTTCAAGACACCAATAACGCATTTAATATGATTCCTCAATGAAGCATGCCTCAAATTAAATAGTTTTTTTGTAATTGCTTGGTCTACATTGCGCCTGTCCTTGCTCTTGTAAGTGATACCGCACACCCCAATATGGAGCAATAAAATTTGGAGTATTTGCATATCTTGGATCTACTAAGTAATATTTATTGGGTGGGACATGGAAGTCTTGGTCGATTGAATGCTGAAGTACTTTAGCATCAGAAGTAGAACCTTCTCAACCAGCTCAAACATATACAAAACGTAGGTTAAAATTGCATGCGACCATAACGTTTTGGGATAATGTTTGTTTTCTATTTCTATAAGGATCTTGCGAGGACAAAGAAATAGTAATTGGAATATGTGCCATCAATAGCACCAATACAATCCTAAAATAATAAACCCATAACATTTATTAAGAGAAATTTAAAAAACCATAAATAATAAATAAAAAGGCAGTAACTCATAATTCAAAGATTTCTAACCTTGAAATATGGGGAAAAAAAGTCTATTGTTCTAAATAACTGGTGATGTAGTTGTTGGTGGCAATTCTATATATGTACTAGAAAGAGTAGCAATAGTTTGAAGCACTTTACCAAAATAACGACTAACATTTTCTGTCGAATGTTGAAAGCACTCTTACACATTACGATTACTAGCGTTGTGCGCAAGAGTGTACACAAACATTGGTAGTTGTTCCTCGATTGTAATTCTTTTCAAGTTGGGAAGAATAGATCTTTCCCTTAAACAATTAGCAAGTGCTTCAAACATATGAGGCTCCATACAAAATTCTCTCTTGCAACATGCCTCATGGCATTCAAGAATTTCTTGTACATATGCAGCACCTGTTAATATTGATGTATGACAAGGTCTACTTTCTGAACTTACAGAAAATAAACTTGGTATAATGGTAAGCATGAATTCGTCATCATCGTCATTAATCTTTCTCCATTGATCTAAATCCATATTAAAATAAAAGTCTTGGAGACATAAAAATTTAGAGCTGAAGGGAGATATATTTACATATTGCATAAAGAGTGTTGGCTTTAAAAAGTGGGAAATTGTTAACGGCTAGTTTTCAAAAACTCCACCGGGTAGTTTCTTTTAAAAACTCTAATGGTTAATTTTATTTTCAAAATTAAATTTTTATAAAATAAGTTTTGTGTGCATATCAAAACACCATTATGTAGGAATTTTTTCTATAGTAAATTTCACAGAAATCATCTTTGAATCCTATGGAATAAAATTTCTATGGAAAATTTTGTTATACATCCAAACATACCCTCCATTTGGTTCACAGAATAGGAATGGGAATGGTGTATGAGTAATGAGAATGAAGGAATAGGGATGAAAATAACAAACAATGTTTGGTTGGAGGGAATGTGTATGGGAATGAAAAAAAAAACAAAGAATTGGAGTGAGATTATTTTTGTGTCCTTGGTGTAATAAAATGATTTTGAATAAGATGGTGAAATATGTTTGGTGATAACTAAATTTATTTATTTAAAAAATTATAGATAATAGTTCACTTAAATTATTTTAAATAAACATTACACTTTAGTATTAAACATGTTAATTATTATTAATCAATCGGTACCCTAAAAAAATAAACCATTCAACTATTATTCAAATTAATTTCTATATAATTAAATATTAATTAAATAATCTTTATAAGGAAATATTAATTAAATAATTTACTTTATGATTTCCAAAATAATAATAATAACAATAATAATAATAATAATAATAATAATAATAATAATAATAATAATAATAATAATAATCACCTCAACTAATTTTTTGTTTTAATTTTTTTTACATTCTAACTAGGGGTGTATTATTCAATAATAAGTACTAGCTAGCTTATAACAATATGTATAAACATACAATAATGAGTAACAACTTAGAATAATAAATATAGATGTACAATATAGGATGTAATACTCTAAACGGAAAAATCAAATAATAAACAGAAACTTAAATAACTAAGCGCCAACTCAAACTAATAAGCAGGAAAGCCAAATAATAAACAGAAACTTAAATAACTAAGCACCAACTCAAAATAATAAACATGAATGCCAAATAATAAATAGAAGCTTAAATAACTAAACGTCAAGTCAACTCAACTAAGAGCCAACTCAAAATAATAAGCAGGAAAACCAACTAATAAACAGAAACTTAAATAACTAAGTGTCAAGTCAAAATAAAAAGCAAGAATGCCAAATAATAAAAATGTGCTTACATACTAGAATGTCTACATAGTTCTTACAACAATATTAAAAGCTGCTTACAACCAACACACATTTAAAAGTTCTTTATAGCAACAAACTTTTAATTATATGGATAACATTTTCAATAATAAAAAAGATTTTAAAAAAATTTAGCACATAATCTTTTTAATCTCTCATCCACCCAAACAATAACATTCACACAGACATTATTTCCTAAGGAAATTCTCTATGGACAATATGATCCACCCAAACAATCAAGAAATGGATTAATATGGACAACAAAAGTGGGTGAAATATAATAAAAAAGAATGGATCAAGAGTCAGACAAACACTTGGAGAGAAATTGATCAATGGATCTTGATATGGTGAAGGGTAAAGATAGAGAAATTTTGAACTTACCGAGGAGTGATGAAGGTTGTTGGACGATTATGTGGTTAGGTTTAGTGATGAAGACGGAGCAACAGTGTAGGATGCAAACAAATTCATTAAAAGAGATTAGGGTTGTGAAAGGATAAGGTATATTATAAAGCAACGTATTTTTTATTTTGTAAGGGGTAAAATTGGAATTTTCAGAGCTTAATTGGAATGCATATGCTCCCCAAATTTGAGGGGAATAAGTATGCTGGGGCTGTAAGGGGATGAAAGCCCCTCCAAACCCTTTCCCATTCCTTTTGAGGCCTACCCAAACATGGGTATGGCATCAAAAATGGATTCAACCCCATTCCTTGGGCATGATTCCATCCATCCAAACAGGAGTTACACTTCAAATGTTGCAAACATGAAGCATATCATTTAATGCCAAAGTCTTACTTGATGCTAGTTTGAGAAGGGCTTTGCTTTTGCCTACAAGAACTAGAGCAATTTATGAAACACTAAGATAGACTATTTCCTCTCCTTCCTCAACTTGAGTATGGGGCATAAAAGCATTTTATTTGGACAAATATTCCAAGTGGCACCAAGGTCTATCAATTGTTCTTTTCATATAGGCCATAATATTTACTCGAGAAATCACCACAACAATATCATCTACTTCTACCAAATTTGAATTTGGCTTAGCAAGATCATCATTTCATACCTCTTATTTTGGCTTGTGAGAATTTCTTACAATAGGTTGATAATGGTAGCAATCTCCTTTCGTTTGGCAGCTTTGCATTCCTTCTTGTTGGTGTCTTCAATAATGATGTGTATAATAAAGTCCACAAGTGAAAGGTTTTTATGCCTACGCTTGAGTTGTTGTTTGTAGTCATTCTATAAATAAGGAAGATTTTCAATAAGAAAGCCATCCGTAAATTCTTCTTGCAAAGTAATGTTCTTGGTCTTGAGATCTTCTAATATTTTATGGTACTCATTGATTTGCACTTTGATATCTTTGCTTTTTGTCATCCCCATATACAGTATTTGTCAATGAAAAATGTTTGTTTGCAAGCATCTTCAGCAATGGTGATCACTGAATCCTCAATCTCCTTTGTTTTTTTTTAAAGGCACAATAGATATCAAACAATTTATTAGAAAGAGTGCTAATAATTGTGTGTTTAAAACCTTATTAGCATAAATCCACAACTCCAATTGCTTGTAGGATGACTTAAGTGGCTTAGAATCATAGAGAGCATTTGCTACCTTATGCATATATAGAATTGAGAAGCCGTTATTGGCGCCTCATGAAATTGCCTCCATAAAACATTTCAATTTTAGAGATGTCATGAAATGATTAGGCATAAGGAACATAGGAAGTAACGACGTAGTAGGAATAGCAGATCCTCCATTAGGAGCATCAGCAGTCAAACCATTAATGGAAAGAACAATGTTAGCAACAATGGTAGTAGCAGCGTTAAAAGCATGTTTGCATCAATGATAGCCATAAGTATCATTGAGATTGTTGTTTCTACTTAATATAAATTGATAAACAAAGATAAACACTACCAAGCCTACAATAAGAGTAATAATTAGTAGCACACTAAATCCTCAAGGATTTAACAAGCTCTTTTTTGCAAATAGGAGCTAGGAATTAATAGAGAAAAGAATTTTTAATAAAATCCAATAGTAAAGTAAAAGGCCAGAGAAATGAAAGAGAAGTGGATAATTTTCCTTTGTAAGCTTGGTAATGTTTGGTGTTTACAACCATAAAAAAAAATAGCAAGTATCTGAAAATAAGGAAGCAACATTTACGAAGAGTTGTTAGAAGAATAATAGGGGTACATACGCAAGTAGTGGAGAGTTTTCAGTTTTTACTAGATTAATATTGGACTAATTCAACTAGGATGAACAAGTAGTGGAGAGTGTAAGATTTTACTAGGTCATATTGGACCAATTCAACTAAGAATCCGTAGTTTATTTGAATTCACAAAAAAATTAAAATTAATCCAGGAGACAAAAAACCGTACTCATGAGCTCAGACTTCTCACTTGCTTGTTACCAGCCCAATAAAGTGTGCTTCTTTTAAAAAAAAAAACAACAACAACAATAACTTATGAACAAAAGATTAGGATAATTTTCTTTTCAATTAAATCTAATTCTTATAACATAAAAAATGTCCAGCTCAGAAGTTAGTAATCTTGTATCAATCCTTTTACCTTCCTCCGTTCAATTCCTATTATAATTTTTTTACTAACTATTTTTTTTTGTTGTTTTTCATTTGTTTTTTGTTTTTTTTAATTTCCTCTTCTATGTTATTGTGCTAGTTTGAAGCATCTAATTGGTTTTTTAATTTTATTTTTTATCTTCAAAACCATTGAAGATACCTCATATTTCATATTTCATATGCTTAACATCCATCAAATTTTTTTAACTAATCAATTTTACACTAAAGCCCTTATAATTTTATAAAAAATTTTATAACTAGTTTTATTCCCATATCTACTCTAATTTTTAATAACAATTTTACACTAAAACCTTTATAATTTTACATTAAAACCCTTATAATTTCATAAAAGAGTTTTAGCCAATGCCAAATGAGAGATAATAAAACCCCTATAATTATCCACGTCTATGTGTTGATCTTACAATGCGAAGACCATCTTCAAGGCGCCCAAAATCTACCAAAATTCGTAAGGAGATGGACATAAGGAGGGCGGTCAGCCAAAGCGTCGTGGTCTATATCGTAATGAAAGTCAGAGTCGTCAAAATTGTCTGAATGCAGCTGGTCCAAGTCATATGTCGTAATATAATTTAAATATTGTACTTGTTGAATCATTTTATAATATATGTAATTGTTTTCGTTCATTCAAAAGACCACAACGCTTTGGCTGACCACTCTTCCTTATGTCCATCTCATTACGAATTCTGGTAGATTTTGGGCGCCTTGAAGGTGGTCTTCGCATTGTAAGATTAGTACATAGACGTGGACCATTATAGGAGTTCCAGTATCTCTCATTTGATATTGGTTAAAACTTTTTTATGAAATTATAAGGCTTTGATGTAAAATTATAAGTATAAAATTGTTATAAAAAATTAGAATAAAAGTGGGAATAAAGCTAGTTATAAAAATTTTATGAAATTATAAGGGCTTTAGTGTAAAATTTTTTTTATTTAAAAAAACTAGTAGGACCCATCGCAATTTTTAAAAAATTAAAATTTAATATTAAAAAACTAGTGGGACCTGTATTTTTTAAAAAATAAAATTTTAATATTAAAAAAACTAGTGGAACCCACAATATTTAAAAACCTAAAGTTCAATATTAAAAAAAATAAAAACAACTATTTTAGTAAATAATTGTAAAAATGCCTATTTTGGTAATTAACTTAAAAAAACAATATTTAAAAAACCCTTCATTTTACATGCTAATCAAAGGTTATTTTGTAATCATTGGAGTTAGAGCCATTCTGCATATATAGAGAGGTAACTAATATTATATATATATATATATATATATATTTGTAATTTTCTCACTTTGTTAGTAAAATCACGCTTCTTTACTTGTCATGGATGTCACTTTACAGCGGGTATACCATAGAAATTAAGGGGATGTTTGGATGGGCTTATTTTAAGCCCAGAAGTGCTTTTTTATAAGTTAAGCACTTCTGGGTCTTAAAAATCATGTTTGGATGGGCTTTTAGACAGAAGCAGAAGCTGTGAAAAAGCTGAAATTCAGCTTTTTTCAGAAGCTGGCTACCAGGTGCTTCTCAGAAAAGCACTTCTGAGAAGTTGTTTTTGGGGTTGTGAAATTACCAACTTACCCTTGACAAATAATAAAAATTCCTTAGCATTCCTTATCTTTTTCTTTCCAGCCAACCATCATATTCAAGGCCCTAAGCTGTTGGTGTTGAGAATCCTTTGAATGCCCTAACTCGTATAAGCGCCGGCTGCCGATCCTCGCTGCGCATCACCGGCAACCCTCCAGTCTTTTTCTAGCCTCAAACTTAGATTTCTCACTTGGATTTCTCATTGGTAAGTTTTAAGATATGTATGTTGGTTGAGATAATGTTTGGATATGCTTTGGTTTTGGTTGAGATATTGTGGGGATTTTTTTGTTAGATCTAAGTTTTTTTATGCAATTATATTTTGATGATAAGGTGCCAAACTGCTATTTTCCTTAAATGTCTAGAAAACATGATGTTTTGTTGCTTGCCTTCCAAGAAGATGAGCAGTGTTATTTAACAGGTGCTCATTAAAAATAAATGTTTAATTTACAATTTTTCAAAAACATTAAATTTCTAGTAGATATAGGGATATTTTTGATGATAAGGACAATTGCTTCATAATTTTGAATTTTTTTAGAAGATTTAGTTTTGGAGTTAATAAATTAATGAATTGTCAACAATAGGATCTTTTGATGATAAGGATCAAAGTTGAACTTCCAATGTATCTGATATACATTGGAAGTAACATGATATAAGGAGTTAAAAAAGTGCATCTTATGAGATTAATCAGAAGTTGCATCTTATGATATGACACTTAAAAACATGAAAAACTCAAGAACAACAATAGAGTCTCATCTTCATTAAACCCAAGTTTAGAAATCGCTAATCCTATGAATAATCGGGTTTAATCGAAGTTATAATTTTGGTTAATGCAAGAAAATTATCTAAAAATTATCTAGAGTTTAGATAATTTTACCATTCTACATTGCAAAAAGTGCATGTAAATTAGTTCATACATCTGAAATAAATATGAAAGTACACACTAAGAAAATAAATAAATAAATAAATAATTCCAAAAGTTGCTCCTATAATAATTAGTCCAAAAGGTACTTGATTAACAATCTAACATGGTAATTACTTATGTTCCCTTGAAGCCTAACAACACCATACAAAATAAAAGCAACAAGAAAATTTGCTCATTGATTAATAAAGGAAAATCTTCACCAACAATTCAGAAAATATTCCAAACACTGAAAACTTTACATTTCTTGGATAAGTGACAATAATTACTAACACATAAGTGGAACCTGCACACCTTTAGTAGCTGCTATCTACAAACACCAAAGCAATAAATTATCTTCTATTGAAACCTGCACCAACAGATGCCTTCAATTCTAGAATAATTGGTAATAAATAATCTTCTAACACATAAGTGGAATCTGCACACTAATATATTGGCTTTTATTTTTTCATTTTTCTTCCCTTCTCGTGTGTATCAATTTCATCTTAATTTGTCACACATGTGTACACATCATATGATATGCATGCTTAATTGGAAAACATTCAATGCTAGCTCTCTCTATATATAATGATTTTTTATACTTTTAACTGTAAAGTTATTAATAATTAAGATAGTTTATAATACCATCTTTGAAATGTATAATTTTCTATTAAAATGAACAGCTTAGTGTATGAATCATTTGGAGTTTGCAAAGCAAGGTGGAGGATTCTACAAAATATGACCAAGTATACATTGAAGGTTCAATTCCAAATTATATGGTCATGTTTTGCGCTCCATAATTTTATTCGTAGAATGGGTGCTAATGATGTAGATGTTCTTGAAAGTATTGAAGATATCAACCAAATTCAAGAAGGAGAATGCGGCTTTGAGGGTGATGATTGTGGAAGTTCATTTGTATGGCAACAATCTACCAATGAAGACACTCAACAAATGATCACACTTAGGAACAATATTCGGGACCAACTCTCCAATCGATGTTTGCCTTAATTGAGCATGAATATTGTGTATATTGTATTCTAATGTTGTTCAAGTGTTGTAAGCATGAATATTGTGTATTTGAGAAACAATGTTGTAGTATTTAAGTGTTGTAATTAAGCATGAATGTTATATATGTTGTATTCTAAGGTTGTTCAAGTGTTGTAAGCATAAATTTTGTGTATTTTAGGTCTAATGTTATAGTATTTAAGTGTTGTAATTAAGCATGAATGTTGTGTATTTGAGGTCTAATGTTGTAGTATTTAAGTGTTGTAATTAAGCATGAATGTTGTGTATTTGAGGTCTAATGTTGTAGTATTTAAGTGTTGTAATTAAGCATGAATGTTGTGTATGTTGTATTCTAATGTTGTTCAAGTGTTGTAAGCATGAATATTGTGTATGTTGTATTCTAATGTTGTTCAAGTGTTGTAAGCATGAATATTGTGTATTTATTGTGGTTAATAATGAATGGGATTATTGTGGTTAATAATTCTTTAAATATATATATATATATATATATATATATATATATATATATATATATATATATATATATATATATATATATATATATATATTTATATATATATATATATATATTAATATACATACATATATAGATAGAGTGGCTTACAAACCACATATCCGGGTTAATAATAATAATAATAATAATAATAATAATAATAATAATAATAATAATGAGAATTGTATAAGTTGTTATTATCATTATTGTCAACATCAATATCAATAAAAATAATAATTATTATTATTATTATAAATATAATTAATATTATAATTGTAATTAGAAATGTAATTATCATACAATAATTATTATGATCATTACAATTGCCATTATCATTAATATATAGTAGTAATTTAAAAAAGGTCAAAGAATGCACATTTTAGTAATTTCTCATCTCCAAAAGTGCTTTTACAAATCCACATCCAAACAATTTCACACATATAAAAGCACTTCTGCATTAACCAATCCAAACATAAAATGCAGAAAAGCACTTAACTTACTCTGAAAAGCACTTTTTTTAAAAGTGCTTTCACAAAACTTAAAAAAAGCACTTCTTTTAAAAGCCAATCAAAATAAGGCCTAAATCATTGTGTTAATTTACATGATATTGAAATATTGATCTTGACATCTTACTAAGGTTTATTATTATTACTTTTTATTATTATCCTCAATTTTTGCAAAATCAACGACCATCAACTTCATCAATAAGCCAATTCAAATGGAAAAGAAAATTTTCTTCCCTTTATAGTGATAATTTTTTAACATGCTTTTGGGAGTCTCCATCTTTTATAGGTTTTAAAATAAAGAATATGAAATTGTCTATGTAAGCTTTCTTAGACCTTTTCTTTTCTCAAAAACTTAAATTGAATAGGTTTGTGTATGACATAGTCTTTATATTTAGAGAAATAGATTTTTGTGCCTGTATTTTGCTTTTAAGTCTATTTGGGTCTGTATCACTATATATTTTAATATAGTAAAAATTATTTGATGCTAATGTGAATATTTCAATAGTGACCAACGGTCTTTGGGTTAATTGGTATCAGGTCTCTTTCATAGAGAGTTCGTTTCGGGGAGGATCCGGGATCGAACCTCATGTCTTGCGCAAAGTGAGGGTACATGGGTCAATGCTGAGCCTTGCTCCACACACGTGCACGTCCATGGGTTCTAGTGCTTGTTGCCTTTCTCCAAAAAAAAATTAATAGTGTGATAACGGGCATGTATATGATATTATGTCATGTCGTCAAACTAGAAAATATCTTTTTCTTTCATATAAGTGAGGTGAAATAACTTGCTAAATCAATTGTAATGTAGTATTTTGTTTTTTAAAAAATGAACTTTAATTTTTATTTATTTATTAAATATTTTAAAAATTTATAAAAAAAAAAATAAAAATACTAAAATTTATAAAATTTCCAAAAATATGTAAGCATTCCTAAAATCATCTAACTTTTATAAAAATTTCAATTTTCTAAATTTTTTTTACTAATTTGAAACCACCTACAAAATTTTATGAATTCTAAAAATTTTAGTAAAATCTAAAATTATTTATTTTTTATTTACAAAATTTAACATTTAAAACAAAATTAATTAATTTATAAAATTTTATAAATAAATAATAATAATTTTTTTTAAAAAGAGAGCCATGTGGCTATTGGCATAGCAAATTATATGATCTAGCTACTTGGGAAAAAATAAAAATAAATTTTCAAGTTAACGGAGTGGCATGCCACGTCACATGTTACATGTACTTCAATATTGAAATATATTTCAATCACCACTAAGAGGCTGTTTGGATTGCGGAATAAAAATGGGATAGGGGGAATAAGAAGAAGGGAGGAATGTGAATAAGAATAAGGGAAATGAGAAAATAGTGATGAAGGTGTTTGGTTGGAGGGAATGAGAGTTAGGTATGAGAAAAGTAAAAGAGAGAAATATAGAAAAATTACACTTATGCCCTTTCATATAAATATGATGACATTTTACAAAACTATAGTTTTTATTTAACAATTAATAATTAACATGATTATTATTAAATATTTGTAATATATTTAGTTATTTATTTTAATTTATTTTTATTAAAATTTTTTATCTAATTAACATAACTTAAGAAATTTTTTCTATATTAATCAATATAACGTATAAATAAATATAACTTAACCATTAATGTAACTATTAAATTATAACGTGTAAATAATTTTGTTATTAAATTGTTTCATCTAATTAATATAACTTAACAATTAATAAATAACATGTTTTATTTTTATTTAATATTTTTAATATCTTATTTATTTTTCTTAATTGTAATCGACCAATTATATAATTTAACAATTGTTTGTTTATTAAATAAATAAATGTCGAATATGATTTATTATTATTAAACATTTTCAAACCCATCATTCAACACCCTATCATGATAAAAGTTAACATTATAAAACTCATCATTGAACACCATATCAAGATCAAAGTTAACATTGTCAACACCCTATCATTACCCATGCAACTCAACATTAACAAAACCATCATTTAACACCCCATCATTCAAGTTATGACATTATGGTTATAGTTTTAATACAACCCATATATAATCAAATTTTAGGAAATTAGTGAGTGTGGTTACAACATAGTACTAATAAAATGCAACATAGTAGTTTGATAATCTTACAACTATTCAAAAGCTAAACATTTTTCATTGAACATAGCAAGCAAAACTCCTTGTTTGTCTTCTTCAAGCTTGAGCATAGACATCATTGCCTCTTCTACATTGTATCCCTTCCTACAAGTAGATTGAACACACCAACAATGGAAAAAGAAATGTGAATTAATGCACAAAAAAAATGTCACGATTATGAAATGTTGAATGAATATCATAGCAATGAATGAAAAAAATAACATGGATGTGTGAATTTGAAAAATTCCATGAACATCAAACCAAAATGAAAAAGATATACTCGTACCTCCTAGAAGTAGGAGACAAAAACGTAGCTTTTTTGTCATTGGGCAAATCCCAGAACATGTTAAGCTTCTCCTCGTCTTTTCTTAAAGATTGCATCACCACTAATGCCTCATATTCGGATAGCACATCAATGTTGAAGATAACTTGATTCAGTAGTATCTTTTTCTCTTAGACTTCCTTATGAGCAGCGTCCCTGAGTGCATAAGCATTGGCATTTCGAAAATCACATTCAGCCAATGCTTTGAAGCCCGGACCCACCATATCCACAAAATTGCAAAAAATTTCTGAAATTGATGCGATATTCAAATTTTTTTGCACGTATTTTTTCTTTTGGGCACTAGAGCTTAAGGCGCCATTATCTGAAGTTATGGGTGACGGAGGCTCTACAGGTTCATGTGTAGGCATGAAAACATCTTCCATATGAAATTGAGAGAAACCGGCATTATTGTCCAAGCTAATGTTTTCATGCATATATTGATCTACATCATCTCCAAGGGCACCCCTTGCATTGCTTTGCGCCCTATCTTTTGTGAAGACTGGGGAGAGATCATTAGAAAAGACTTGCCATAAAGGCCCGCATCTTCCTTATGATTCTGTAAACGAATTTTGAAGCGAGTGTCAACATTAACAATAACAAATTAAGCATTAAAAATAATTGACAAATGATGATAAACTTACCTTAACATATTCATCATATGAGCTTTCTCACATTTAATGTTACTGTGCTCATTGTTCCAAACAAAGCCACTGATTGAAAGTATATCTTCAATTACTGTAGTTTTCATTCTAAAAAGTTTCACCCGAGACTCTATATTTGGCATAGCCTTCAATGTAGTATGTGAAAATTTTTCTTTTATCATTTTTTTCTAATTGATGTAAGTAGCCATTTCTAAATCCATTCTCAACTTGCCACATTGTATTTGTCAATAACTCAACTAGAGCTTCAATCAAGGCCTTGTCTTCATGTGTAGTCCAATAGTGCTTGTTTAAACCCCTACCCCTTTGCTGTGATTCTTGATCGATCCTAGAAGAAAAAAAATACAATAAAACACATGTTGAGTGTATAGACGGCATAAACACACATGTCAACCTATATTTGTATAATATCACTTCATACATAAAATCATTTCATATCATGTAATAATAATACAAAACAATTGTTCATCACAAAAAAACTGATACATAAAAATTATTGTAATTAATTTGAATGCCAAGTGTTAAACATTTCTGTAGCCATGTCTAACCTGAATTGGGTCCATTCATCTGTTGGATCAATAGCTGTAATGATATCTGTGTCATCTTCATTGTAGTCCTCCATCATATTGGAATTAACTTCGTTCTCTGCAAGGTCTTCTATCATTTCTCTTCGAATAAAGTTATGTAGAAGACAACATGCATTAATAATGTGCCTTTGAGTGACTATATTGTAAAAGCTTGGACTTGATAAATTTTTCCAACGAATTTTTAAAAGACCAAATGTTCTCTCAATCACATTTCTAGCAGCAACATGTTTCATGTTAAAGAAATCTTGCGCCGTAACTGGTTTTGGCCATTTTCCCAAGAACTCAAGTGATAATGTTGTCCCCGAAAAGGTGCAAGAAATCCAGGTGAATTTGCATATTCAGAATCAACCAAATAATAGCACTCTACTAGGCAAAGAAATGTTTGTTGTTAGCTAATATCATTACTAATATCATTTTGAAAAGTAAGAACACATTCTAGTTACCGTTTTGAACTTTTAACCCATTAGGCTTTGTAATAGCATCTCTTAAAACTCGACCATCATGTGCTGGACCTTCCCATCCATACAATACGTATATAAATTGCATGTCTTGTGAGCAAACCCCGAGTACATTAGTAGTTATTTCCACTTTTCTTGTTCTATATCTTGGTCAATCAACTTTTGGCACATTCACATGAATATGAGTTCCATCTAGTGCTCCGAGACAATTCTGCATTGAAGTAAGCATCTTATCATTAACAAGGCACCTACCATATCTTTTCAACAACTATAAACAAATGTTATGTGATATTACCTTAAACATTTCCATTTATAATCGTTTGAATTTTTGAGAATAGATTAGGGCTTCTTCAATAATACACCATGACATAGGATAATTGCCTTCAAGACGGCATGAAAATGTCAGCTAACCATCTCAGTTGATTTGACAAAATCAAACTTAAGTATCTTATTTTTTACGTGGTGTCCCACAATGTTTAAGAACATCGCGATCATTTCATCAACCATGGCATTTCTCATATCGCGAAGTCCACCGGTAGTGGTCAATAATTGACATAATTTATGAAAACAATGCCAATCTATTCGAAGTTTATCGATACACTTGACATCGCTCTCATAAACTACATGGAATATGTACTCATATTGTCTACGATACCTAATAGATGTTGACTCAATCTCAAAATGGATGACATCGTCTTGATCATTTTCCTCACTTATTGTATAAATAGTGGCGATGATGTTTACAATGAAAAAGATGCATGCATACATCATGTGAAGTAATTACTCCGCTTGAACATCTACCATGTTTTCGTTAGCCATATCTAATATTAACAAATGAAATAAAATACTTCTTGTAAGAATGATGTATAAAGTAGGCGTATATTCTTCAAAAATTAAAGCACTCATAAATAGGTAGGTGAAGAAAATTTCTAAGTAACAGGAAAACAATGAGTTATTCCATAAAACCAGAAGAAAGTTACTGCCCATGAATGAATATCACATTTGACAATATTCATTAGCTAATCACAATACTAGCTTCTATAAATTATGGTTCATAATGGATATTAATTGCACAATCAACATAAAAATAAATAAAATACCCAGTAAAGCAAAGATATCAAAATTGATTAGTCTACAATTCCATACTTTCATGAAAAACAATAATATTTGTACTATCCAGTCAAAATATAAAGCACATGGTTGATATTATTACTGAAAACCGCACACCTCATCAACCTGCACATTACCATCAATCCTACAAAATTTCCTTAATTTTGTCACAAAATATAAACTTAAATTCCATTGAATGAGACCAAAATTGAAATTAATATTGCCAAAAATGGACAAGGTAAGATCTGCATTTCCTCATCAAAAGCCTTTGACACCAGAACCTTTGACATAAAAAACCTTTGGCCTGCATTTTAACCTTATCCAATTTAAATACTTGTACATTACTCTATTCTTGTGTCAAGGAAGGATGATGCATACTTAACATTCATAGAACAGAGCAAGTAAAAAGAGTGAAATGATAGTTGAGAAAAGAAAAACCATGTATTTTAAAGGTTATACACAATTATACACTTCCATAGAGGGTATAAATGCAAAACACTTAGACAATAAATAAGCAGAGTGAAACAAAGAACAAGCAATAATTGAGAACCAAGCAACCAAATATTCTCTGAAGGAATAGATACATGGAATGAACTCAAATGGTTAAATACATCAGAGTAATTAACTACCAAACAAGTGGGAATAAGAGTGATTTGCCTTCATAACATTCATGCAAAAATATATGAAGCTAGTGAGTTTCTTATGAACAAGCAAAGCTTATTTCCCACAACAGGATGACTGAGATAATAGTGTGTGACAACAAGCTTTCATTTGCATCAACTAAACAACAAGGAACAAAGATAAATACATCTTCTGTGCTAAGATTGATTAACCATTAATATAAAAAAAATGATTGGAGAGAAAAGGGAAACCTTAAGGATCGAAGGAGCCGGAAGCCGTTGAAGTCGATGAAGAGACTGTTGGTGAGTTCGAGAGAGGTTGGAGTGGAGAAGAAAGGAGTGGATAAGATGTAGCGGCCATCGGATTGGTCGCTAGTGAGGTATCTCGGTCAGTCTCAGATTGGTCGCCGGTGAGGTATCTCGGTCGGTGTGAAGCTTCAATTTTCCAGATCTAGAATGGGAGAAATGTTTATATCATGGAGGATGGAGGGTATAATGGTATTTTTATAACTAAGGAGACCCAATACTCTCAAAATTCTCAGGAGTGAAAAACACCCAAATTAGTAATCTCAATCCCACAAAATTTTACTGTTCACTCCTAAGCTGATTATCAAACATGGGAGTGGGATTCCTGGGTGCTTGTGATTCCCACTCCCAAGGCATCAATCCAGGATCCAAACACTACCTAAATTAATGTTAGAATATAAAAATACATAGCCATATTGTCATGTGAACGCCATGAAAGCACATGATAGAGATCATAATAATTTTATACATATAATGAAGGGCCATGATGCCTGTTTCTCAGACTATTAAGTATAAAAATATATTATACTAAAGTACAAGAACTAATAGTGAAATTTAATAATGAAATTAAATGAAAATCATAAAAATGGATGCTCCTCCGTCTTCTTGAACATATTTAGAAAACCCTTATTAATTATGTTCTTGTAGATTTCCAATAAACTATCAAAATTTTCAACATAACCATATGATGATCTCTAGTTTTTGCCATCATCTACTATTTGTTTTGTTGAGTATTTATTTATTTATTTTGACAAAGATGACTAACGCCAACATGTCGTCCCATTCAAATGTTGTTAATAGGTAGGTATGTATGAAAGTGCACTAGTTATAGTGGTATTATTGGCCACTGAAAAATTTATTTATCTAACCAAACCTCACATGAGGTGATGAAAATTTTACTACATGCACATCTAGAGATTATCAAGAATCACATTGAGCTAATAAAATCCTCTTATCATACAACTCTGAAGGGGAGGAATACAATACCTCTTGTAAGAGGCTGACTATAAATATTCCATCCGTTCTTTTTTACTTGTCATGTTTTGGAGCTTTTCTTTCTTTCTTTTTACTTGTCACATAAGAAATTTTATGCAGCATTAAATAATTTTTTTCCAAATTTACCCTTTAATTTAATGTACATGTACAATTTTCAACAAATTACAATCAATTAAGCATTAAATCATATACTCCACAAGTTTTAAGTAGGGGTAGTTTTGGAAAGTAATGAAATTTTTTATAAAATATAGGTAACTAACTAACTTTAACCAACTTTTTTAAATAGGTATGAATTAAGTAAATGTGACAAGTAAAAAAAGAAGGGAGTAGTACTACTTTAAGTATGGAATAGTGTGTGAACAATACTATTTGTGAATACTATTTTTCCTAAATTTTCAACATGTGCTTTTGCCCACTCACTGCATGTGATTATTATTGGGCTAATCGGTGGTTGTCTTTTTTGAGTATTTATTAAACAACGAGTTTGAGGATGGCATTAAGGGTATGTTTGGATGTAAGGATTGATCCCCATGTGCATGCCCATGTTTGGGCTTGCACCAAAAGGTATGGGAAGGTATGGAAGGGATTGACATAATATAGATTTATTTAAATTTTAGTAATTTACATTGTATTTATGCTATATTTAAATTAAGAAATAACATAATATACACTTATTTATTTTTAAAATATTAGATTTATTTATATTTTAGTGATTTAAATTTATTAAATTTGGACATTTTTTATTTTAAATAAAATTTATTAAACTGTATTCTTCAATTAAAATGTATAAATTTAAAAAAAATTTAGAAAATGAATACATTAATAAATAATAACTTATTAAATCTTTTTAAAGAAATTGGAGCCATTTAATAATTGTTTAATTAAGATATATTATTTAATTAAAATATTAGAGGGTACAAAAGTAATTTTACTAAAAAAATTTTCTTATACCCTCTCCTGTTCCTTTCCCTATTCTCTCCAACTAAATACTTTAAATTAAGATTTTCAAATTTTTATACGTAGGGATATTTTGATAAATACAAATATATTTTAAAAAATTGTGAAAAATTATCTTTTATATTATAATTTAATTATTTATTTATCTAAATACTTTAAATTAAGTTTTTCAAATTTTTATATGTAGGGGTATTTTCGTAAATACAAAGGTATTTTAAAAAATTGTAAAAAAATAATTTTTGATATTATAATTTAATTATTTATTTATCTAAATACTTGAAATTAAGTTGTTCAAATTTTTATACGTAGGGGTATTTTGGTAAATACAAAGGTATTTTAAACAATTGTAAAAAAATAATTTTTGATATTATAATTTAAATTATTTATTTATTTAAATACTTTAAATTATATTTTTAAAAATTTTATACGTAGGGGTATTTTGATAAATACAAAGGTATTTTAAAAATTGTGAAAAAAATAATTTTTAATATTATAATTTAATTATTTATTTATCTAAATACTTTAAATTATATTTTTCAAAATTTTATATGTAAGGGTATTTTGGTAAATTTAACATATTACTGAGGTGATTACCATGACTAACCAAACATAGTAATGAAAGATTACCAGTAATATAAATTCTCAACCAAACATGGTAATCTCACATTACCACAACATTCCCAGGCATATAACATTCCCGATCATATTACCATGGTAATCTCATTACCATGGTAATATATCATTACTGTGAACCAAACGCCCCATTGGTTTCATCCCCAATCCCCATTCCCTATTTATATCTCCATCCCCTTCTTCTTCCCTATCTCCATCCCTATATTTACATTCCCTCCAACCAAACGACCCTAAAAGATATATATTAATTTGATCTACTAAATTAAATAGAGGGCAGAGGTGGCAACATGAAAAGATGTGACAAGCCCGGAGCAGTGCCTCGCGGGCCTATGTGGGCTCAAGCCGTGCAAGGCAAGCCCACAGCGAACACAACCCAAGTGTGTCATTGGGTTCATGGCATGTCGGCAGGTTGACGGGCAACGCAGGACAGAGTGACACCATTAAAAGGGGCTTTACTTGATAATAACAATATTATTGTTATTTAAAAATAATATCTAGGCATCCATTGTTTATGAATAATGCAAATATATTTTGTTTTATTATATTAAGAGAAAACACTCCCAACCTAAAGATGGGATTAGAGCATCAGCTGCATCACATAGATGGCACTAGTTTGATCTACAACTTGATTATAGAAACAATATTAAAGCAAGAGCTAGAATATTATGTTTTCTGCAATTTGTCTATTAGGAATAAAACTGATTAGGATATCTTTCAGTCTTCTCTTAATCTAATTAAGGTTGCCTCCTTGATAGAAATGAAATTTTGACTATGTCCTATTATTGCTTTCATGGGAAACTTGATTTGGAATTTGACCAAATTATTCTTAAATTAGGCTATAAATTGATGAGTGCTTTGATAGAAACTTTAGGAAAAATGTGTTGCATTCCACAATTTCCATTTTATGTAGGAATTTCTTGATCATTCCTAGTTCTCAACGCCATAAAAAATGCAATAAGACTAGTAATGTTACTTATATCCAATAAAAAAACATAAGTGAAATAGATGGATAAAGGGGGAAAATATGCTAAAAAAAAAAGAATTTTGTGTCCTTGATGGATGGTCTTTGATCCTCTCGGCAAGTACCCAGGTATAAACTTATATTTTCAATTATGTTTTTGTTAGTGGGATCTCTTTAATTCTATATTTTTAAAATTATTATTTTTAGAAAAAAATTAATGTGAGTCCCCCAATGTTGTGATGTTAATGTTGTTGTTATCTAGTCATGCCAAAAAGATTTTATATTTTAATTAATTTTTATATAGAAGATTTTATTTGGATGAAAATTAATAAAGATTTCCACTTTAAAAATCTTGGTGTCTTGTGGCTATTTATTTTATGAGTTTCATTATTGATTGTTAATATTGTTACATGATTTATTTATTAGTTCTAATTATCATAACATAAAATAGAAGAAATTAATCTTGGTTGTTTAACTATAAGAATACTGTTGTTTGTTAATTCGTGCTTCTTTTCGCCACCTCCTGTCATTCGTGCTTCTTTTCCCCTCAGCCCTTCTCTAGAGACAGATGGAGCTAATCTCTCCCACTTGATGATAGTTGATTGCATTTCCATAGCGCTTCAAGGGGACCCTCCTAATACTGATGTCGATGATGCAGAAGGATCCTTGGAAGATTGTGGTGATGAGATGACTGATGGTGAGGAACATAATGATTTGATAACCCATGGTCAGTGTCAATCGGAAGCAAGGAGAGATGCTCTGATTTGAAAAGGATCGCAGGCCTCTATGCCTTCACTCAGAAAGGTGGAGTTGAGCCTACAAGAAAGGGAGTTTAGCACCTGGTTTGGTTCTGCTGTCAGGGTGTCCTCTTCCTTATCATGCTTATACTCTTTATTATTGTATGTCCTCTACTTTTTATCATCATGAATTCTTTTAAAGTTATATGTTAGAATTACAAGGGCATCTCTGTGAGGGATACCTCTAATCAAGTCCTTAAGCTCATACTGAGACACAAGCTAGCAATGAATTATCTTACGGAGAGGGCCAATGAAAATTGGGTCAATCACTTTTGTCGTTGCCTTCCTGCTTCTTGGGATTGGACGACAATTCTAGCAGAAGGGTACTCCGGCAGTATTTTTGTCACTTGGCAGAAGTCCATTGGTAAAGTCTCTCCGATCGCCATTTCTCGGCGTGCCCTCCATCTCAGGGCATCTCTGCGAGGGATACCTCTAATCAAGTCCTTAAGCTCATACTGAGACACAAGCTAGCAATGAATTGTCTTACGGAGACTAGGGCTAATGAAAATCGGGTCAATCGCTTTTGTCGTTGCCTTCCTGCTTCTTGGGATTGGAGACAATTCTAGCAGAAGGGTACTCCGGCGGTATTTTTGTCACTTGGCAGAAGTCCATTGGTAAAGTCTCTCTGATCGCCATTTCTCGGCGTGCCCTCCATCTCATCATCTCTCCGAATCATATTGGCAACTGGATTATTTCCGTCATTTATAATTCTTCTCATTTTCAAACCCAATGTTCTTTGTGGCATGAGCTTTCCAGGATCTCTACTGTCAAGGTTCCTTGGCTTGTTATTGGAGACTTTAATGCAATTTGCACTTGAGATGAGCATAAGGGGGGTTCTTTCTATTATTATGCTCGTAAGGCTTGCTACTTTGTTAACTTTATTGAGAATAATAATCTCCTCGATTTGCATTTCTCTATCCCCAGATTCACTTGGTATAATAAGCAATCGGGTTCTGCTAGGAGATGGGCTCGTCTTGACAGGGGCTTGGTTAACTTAGAGTGGTCTTCTAAGTGTAATTCGTATACTCTTCAGCATCTTCCGAAGATTTTTTCTGATCATGCACCTCTTTTGCTTTCCATTAATTTATTTACTATACATATCCATTGTCCTTTTGGCTTTAATAATTTTTGGTTGGATTATGTCGGTTGCCATAATGTTGTTCGCAGGGCCTAGGATTTTTCTCCTAATGGTAACCCTTTGCATTCTTTTGCTCATCTTTTATCTCGGTCTTGAGCTAATATCTTAAATTGGTGTAGAACAGGTCTGAATAATCTTGACTCTAATATTCGGAACACTGAGAATGTTATTATTTCTTTGGAGTTGTCTGACTCTCTTGATGTAGGTTCCCAGCTTTACTTGGAAGAGATGTATGCTAAGTATATTACTTTCGAGAGGCAGAACACTAAAAAATGGGCTCAACATGCGCACTTGACCTAAGTTTGTAATGGTGATACTAACTCTAAGTTTTTTCACAATGCTACTCGTATCCGCAAGCACTTTAATTCTATTTCTTAGGTGCGGGATTTTAAAGGTAGTTTATTCTTTGATCGCTCTGGTATTGAGAATGCTTTTATAAATTTCTATTCTCAACTTTGGTCAAATTCTTCTAATGATTCTTTCTCTGATATTTTTAGTTCTATCCCTAATGACCTCCCCCAGTTTTCTTCTCTGGATTGCGATTTTCTTACCCGCAATGTTACTCGTGAGGAAGTTCAATTGCCCGTCTTTGAGCTCCCCTCGGTAAAAGTCCGGGTCTTGACAGGTTTAATGCAGAGTTTTATCGCTTTCTCTGGCTTGAAATTGGTGATAGTCTTTTTTAAGCTATTAATTATTTCTTTGCCAATTATGTTTTTCCTAATTCTTGGGGTAAAACCTTCTTTGCTCTTACCCCTAAGAAGGATAACCCTGCTTCCATCTCTGATTAGAGACCTATCTTTCTATGCAATGTTTGTTTTAAAATTGTTTCCAAAATAATGGACAATTGTTTGAAACTTGTTCTCCCTAATCTCATTGGTCAGGAACAGGTTGGTTTTGTTTCGGGTCGATGTCCCTTTGATAACAATGTTGCTTTGCAAGAAGTTGTGCATACATTGGAAAATGATTGTAAGAACCCCCCTAGGATGTTAATTAAGATAGATGTGGAAAAAGCTTATGACACACTTAGCTGGAGTGCAATTCTTGCTATTCTTACCAAAATGAATTTCCCTTCTATTTGGATCTCTTGGATAAAATCTTGTATTAATTCCACCTCCTTTTCTTTCCTTATCAATGGCCAGCCCACCCCTTGGATTAAATCTTCTAGAGGTATTCGTTAGGGTGATCCTATATCATCTTATCTCTTTATCCTTGTTTCTCAAAATCTCACTTCCATGATGAACTTTGCTCTAATCAATGATTTCATACCGGGTTTTGATAATTGGCTTAGAGTTAATTTTAATCATCTTATGTTTGCCGATGACTTAGTGATTATTACTCAGGCTTCTAGAAAAGCTGCTAGATCTATCAAGCTTTGTCTTGATTTCTTTGGCAGATTCTCTGGGCAAATTCTCTGGGCAAATTCCTAATGTGTCTAAATCTGCTGTCTATTTGCCTTCCTGGATTAATAAGTGAGTGGCTAATAGTATATGTGTTGCTTCCTTTCCTCTTAAATATATGGGGATTTTTTATTTCACCTAAACACTTGGCCAAGGCAGGCTTTGCTTCTTTTACTGATAACATTAGGACTCGTTGTTCTAGATAGATGCACTCTAAACTCTCCCTAGTAGCAAAAACCATTCTTTTTAATTCTTCACTGCTCTCCCTTCCCATTTATTATCTGTCTGTGTATCCGATTTATGATTCTATCCTTTTGGAGATCAATAGAATTGTTAGGAGATTCTTTTGGAGCAAGAGTAGCAATGGAAAGGGCATCCATGCTATTGCCTGGAATGATCTCACTGTTCCTAAACCTGAGGGGGGTCTTGCAATCAGAAATCTTATTCTTGCTAAGCACTCTCTTATGGCTAAAAAAAGTTTAAATACATAAATTGTGATTATTATCTCTGGGTAGACATTATGCATGTCAAGTATGGCCTTTTTTAATTTCCGGAGAGATTCTATTCATGCCGGTTGTTCTTGGTTTTTTAGAGGCCTTTGCTATACAGCTTCCAAACTTAAATCCAGCATAAGGATTAATTCTATTAACCCTCGTCAGACATCTTTATTGAATCATCTCTAGTGCTCAGAAGTTCCTCTCTCTTTATATCCTACTTATTTCAACATTTTTTTGGATCTGGACTCTTTAAATGTTTCTGATTTTTGTGTCAATGGGACGTGGGATTTCCAAAAGCTTGGCTTGTTATTTGGTAACTGCTTGGATTATTTTACTCCCAATTTGGGTATAATTGATGCTACCATTCATAATCATTGGATTTGGTCCCCTAAGCCTCTAAACTGCAGTCTTTCGGGCACTGTTTATCAATACTTGAATAGCTCCCAGTGCTGGACTGACAGTTGGTTCAGTTGGAAGAAGCTTTGGGCGATTTAAATGTGGCTTCCCGCATCAAACATTTTTTGTGGCTTATTTTCAAGGGTACGGTCAACATTTTCAATTATTTATACTCCACAAAATTGGAACCTCGGAACCTTTGTGTCATGTGTAATCTTGACCATGAATCAATTGAGCATTTGCTATTTTCATGCTATATGGCTCAAGATATTTGGAATCATATTAGTTCTAAGCTTAATGTTCCAGTTTCTTTTCCTAATGGTTTTTGTTCTGGAGAGTGGCTTACTTGTGCTTCTATTCCTCCATTTGTTATAGCTGTTATTGCATCTACAGCTTGGTATATTTAGAAGAACAGATGTGATAAAATTTTTTGGAACTCCTCTGTTTCCTGCCAGGTTATTGTTTCTTAGGCTATTGCTCATACTAAAGATTTTTCTAGTGTTCATGCTGATAAGCTTGGAATGCGTCTAATTCTTAATAATTTCTCTTTGAATGATGGCCCCTTTCTCTTCATTGCTAGCTTTTGGAATTCGCCTGCCGAGGTAGGTGGTTCTGGTTTTTTCTGTGTTTCTTCTAATTATTCTGTTTTGTTGGCTGGTGCTTGTCCAATTCACGCCACGAGTGACGCAGAAACTGACTTGCTGGTGATCAATCTTGCCCTTCAGGCTTTGGTGGATACTGGTTTCCTGATCAAGAATTTCTTCATCACGTCCCCAGCCTCTTGCAAATCGATTTCTTTGGACCATGCTTTTGATAGACGTCTTCAACCTTGGATCTTCAGCATCAATCTTCTACTACACATTGCGGGGCGGCCATGCATGCACTCTATTCCCAAGTCCTAGGCTTCCCCTGCTTTTAAGCTTGCTTCCTTAGCTACCAATTTGCACATGCTTTCACTGTTCTTCTAGGGACGGGAGTTGCCTCATTGGATCATGATGGCCTTTCGCAGTGCTGGTTTTGTGTTTTGATTTCTATTGTTGTTTCTCTTTGTTTTTGTCTGTTTTTCTTTTGTTTTTTTAGCTTGTTGTTTTGTGTTTTGTTCTGTTTGTAATCTTGAACTCTTTGTAAGTTTTCTTTATTTTAATAAAATCAGCTCTGTGAGCTTTTCCCTAAAAAAAAACACTTGCATACAATTCTTAGGGATTTTTATGTTCAAGGAGACCTGACCCTAACACTCAGGTAATAAACTCGATTGCCAACATGTAAACCAAACCATGCAATCCAACCTAGCAAAAGAGTTTTCAGCTGTCCTATCTTATTATGCTTTCTATCCGTCGTTAGCCTCTGGCTTATTATTTTCTTATTTATTTTGTATTTTCTATGTATATATACTCTTTCATTTGTTAGTGTCCACACCCAAAAAATCCTATACTACATGTTCAAAAAAAAAAATCCTATACTCTATTTGTTTTTCTATATATATGTTTTAGTATAATTGTGGTTAATCCAAAAAAAAAAAATCTACAAGCCAATTAATTTGTCTGTAACACAGTTATAATATTGAAAGCGCTTTGTCGAGTGGGGGATGCCTGATTAACCAATGTTATTTCCACCCATATAATTAAGTTTCGCACTCTCCATTTCATCATCTTCAACTAAAAACTAAAAGATCAGTCATTTTACTCATGACTTTAAAATCACACCACCTGGTTCACAATATGCAGAAAACTTAAAAATTTGGAGAGAAATTAATATGATAAAGCTCATGCTAAATCTCTCTTTTCTATTTTTTTTTTTTTTCAGTAACTAAAATTATTACATTTGTCTGTTGATCATTGTGCGCTAGGAGATAAATATATATTATCCTTTCTGAATTAATAACTTTGGCACACACGGGTAAAAATAGTTGTCGGATCACAAGTTTTGCAGTCAAAAGATTACACCAATAATTAAACTGCACCCTCAACAGATGGAGCCTCTTTATTTATCAAATACACACGGAATCACTTGCAGTTGCATGTATTATATTATACATATAAAATGAAAAATAATATAATAAGAAATAGAAGAATATAAATTCCACCACTCCTTTATTAATGAATCTATATTTACATATAAACTAATTTAAAACATTAAAAAAGAGACCCCTTAAAACCACTGTTACTAGAACAAGACACAAATTAAAACAAAATACATGGCTTGATGCTTTCCAGTTCCCATTAATTTATCAATTTAAGTTCACGGAGCCCAAGTCTACAACTCGTCTTCATGTGATGTGCCTCTCTTCTCCACGCCTCAACGTTCACCTGCACTCTTTGTCTCAGAGACCGAGCCAGACATCCCCCACTTCTCCCAACCTGCCGACACTGCCTCCCCCTCATCACCTCACCGTCCATAGTACATACATAAATCCAAAAATCTCACTCATCTCATCTAATAATATAATATACATATATATATATATGTATATGTATATATATATATATATATGTATACACAGAGATATCAAACACAAACTCAACTAATTAAACACAACTCCTTCGATCAAAATGCTGCACTTAATACTCCTCTTGTCACTATCTTTCCAATCTCAAATGCCTTCAATTCTGTCCACAACCTTCACACTAACCAACAACTGCGCCCAAACCATCTGGCCAGGCATTCTCGCCAACGCCGGCTCAACTCCACCAGCATCAACCGGGTTCGCACTCAACCCAAGCACGTCAAGATCCATAGTCACACCAGCACCATGGTCGGGCCGCTTCTGGGCGCGCACGCTCTGCTCCACCGACCAATCCGGACGGTTCACGTGCGCCAGCGGTGATTGCGGGTCAGGCACGGTCGAGTGTTCGGGCGGAGGTGCGGCCCCGCCCACGACACTGGCCGAGTTCACACTCGCAGGCGGAGATGGGACCATGGACTTCTACGATGTTAGTTTGGTCGATGGGTATAACATTGCGATGCTGGTGGAGCCCAATGGGTCGAGCGCGAGTGCGTGCGCTGTGACCGGGTGCGTGGCTGAACTTAATGGGGCGTGTCCGGTGGAGCTCAAGGTTGGGGCGGGGATTGCGTGTAAGAGCGCGTGCGAGGCGTTTGGGACGGATGAATACTGTTGTAATGGTGTGTATGGGAACCCAAACGCGTGTAAACCGACGGTTTACTCAGAGTTTTTTAAGCGGGCGTGTCCGAGAGCGTATAGTTATGCGTATGATGATGCTACGTCTACGTTCACTTGCTCGTCTGCGGACTCTTATGTGATTACGTTTTGTCCTGGTTTGACAACGAGGTAGGTTGGTTGGGTTTGTGATTAAGTGTTAATGTGTGTGTGTGTGTGTGTGGGAGAGATGAGGATTTTGTTGGTTGGTTTGTTTGTTTGTAGGGTGAAATCGGAGGGGAGAGAGAGTTCGGGAATAAGGCCGTTGATTAATGATTCGATGGTGTTCTTGGGAGTGCGGACTAGCTCGGCGGTGGCGAAGGATGTGACTGGGATGGTGATTGTGGGGTTTGGTTACTTGTTGGTTTGGGTTTGTTATGACCGGTGATCTCTTGCTCAGATTTTGATTGGGTGTAGTTGGAGGATCTGCAGTTTTTTTATTTCATGTTTCTTTTGGAAACTGCGATTTTTTTTTTATATATATATATAGATAATACTACTGGTCTAGTGGGTGGTTGGCTGGAAATTGGGTGCATCTAGCTGGTTTTTCCTCTTTTTTTTCTCACTGTTCAAAAGGAAATATCTTCAGTTTATTTTCCATCCAAAACCATGTTGCAAAGATCAATTAACATAAACTATAAATAATTTAAATATTTTTTTGTGTTTTTATATTGGTCATTCATCTTTTAAAAGTTATGATTTAATTTTATTTTTAATTTTTATTATAATTTAATCACCCAAATATATGTTTTTAATGATGATCACACATGATATATATCAATTTAGAAAAAAAAATATAATATATAGCCACAAGTAATTATTGTTAATAATGTATATTTAGACATCAAATTATAACAAACACAAAAGTTACCGAAATAAATTGTATCCTAACACTAAATCACAGTAACTTTATATAAAAAAAATCAGATATTGATATTTGTTCCATTTTTTTTTTAAAGATAAATTAAATCCAAGAGTTAGGATTGAAGTTCTAGTTAAGACGATTTTCTATTTATACTTCTTGAGTTATATCCAATCAGTCACTATCTCCACCAGTATTGTGTTAGAGAAGAATTTAAGAAAATATTAAAAACTATCCCCCTAGTTCCGAACACACTGTTGCTCTACGCTCTCTCATGCAAGATACAATTTGCATTGACTGAAACCAACCCTAGAATACTGCTGTAATGATTTAAGCTATGGAGTAAAAAAGATTCAACAAATGTTTTTTTAATAAATATGGACAACTGATTGAACCTCTGGACGAGGAAAATAAAATAGGCTTGAAAATAACTAACTTTTTTTTTTTGTAATGTGGTCAATAAATAGTTGAAAATATTGCACAACTATGTCCAGAAAACAATCCCTTGCGTTGCCTTTCTTTGGAATTCAAAAATAGATGCATATATATATATAGATATATTTTTGATGGTTGAATGTCTTCTGTTTTAGATCTGTTATTAAACGTTTAACTTAATTTATACCAATTGATAATAATATCTTTTAAAAAAGTATGATGGGTGGCATGTTCGCCATCAATACACCCACTTTGTATTAATGAATCCATAGATAAATATGGATACATACAACCTTAATACTACAATTTATCTACCAATCTTTCTCGTTGGGTTGGGTCCGTTGGGAGTTAAAAGGCTTTACAATTTAAAAAAAAAAAAAAAGTTGATTTGATAGGAAAAATAAGACTTTATATAAATTTCACAATTTTTTTTACCCAATTCATGCATAATCAGATTTAAAATTTCACTTTGTAATGAAAAAATAAATATTAATTTTTTAATATTAATATTTAAAAATAATTAATATTTATATTATTTAAATAATTCCAAACAACCATCAGCCTATTGGTAACCAGTTAAAATTTTTAACAAGTAATGAAAGTTCAAAAAACATGTGAATATATTTCTAGCTATATGAATAGTGATTGTGTCCCTGACTTCCCCTAAATGAAGCCGCTTGTATGCGGCCCCGCCCCATCTTTTGTAGCAGCTCATCTTGGCAAAAAATAAAAAATCTCTTATGTAAAATCTTCGTTTAAAAAAGACCCAAAATCAAACCCCAATCCAAAGCTCACATAAAGTAAGAGCACAAATGTGTTGATGTATTTATTCTATACATATGTGTCCCTAACTTTTCCCTAAATGAAGCCGCTTGTATCCTATTTATCAAATAATAATAATAATAACACATGGTACCTGCCGAAATGGCCAAAATGCAAAAGGGATAAAAGGTAAATAAACCATAATTGGTGAGTGATGATAATTATAGGCCCTTCAACATTTTCGTCAATCTCTAATTTAAATCATGAGAAAACAATCCATGTAATTTCAGACATGGGCTGACCATGAAATTTCAGACATCTGAACTGTAAACAGACCATTTTTCTGATTCAGATCAACCATAGCAAACGTACAATCAGTAAAACAAAGCTACTGCAGCAGGGTACAAACCTTGGCGATGTGGAGAAAAACGTTTCTTCTCAGAATCTTTCTTGCCAGGAATTTCAAAACCACCTGCATGTCACTTGACCATAATGGAGACAAGTAAAAGACCAAGCAACTGCTTGTGCTTGCGACACAAACAAACTAAACTTGTTGTTTTCATATGACACCAATGTAGAACTCTTTTCCCTCAAGAGTCAAGGCGGTAGTAATTAAGTGAATAATAGGAGGCTAAGAACAATTAAACCCAGCAAAATGGTAGGATCTATAGAATAAGTAATTGGGCCAAAGCATGGATATGTTAAGAACGTCACAACTAACAAATCATTATATAACCAGCCTGAAAATTTAGCTCACTAATAAATGCAGATACAAATATAATCTCAAAAAATAAGAAAGTTTTAGCTATCTAGAGACAAGGAAAATAGAAAATTGATAAAATCCGCCAAGCATTCTAACACATGGCACCCTGGACTATAAAAACATCCAAGCAAAATCCATTTTCAATGACATTAAGCTTACCAAACTCCAACTTCCAACAGACACCAAGAGAACAAGCCACAAATTCATCATTCAGCAATCAAACTCAACAAAAAAATAATTAGAGTCAACAAAGTCGAACTCCAATATTAAACTGCTAAAAACATACATACAAACATACATTTTCAAATAAATTAAGCTTATATAACTCTAACTAGCATCAAACGCCAAGAAAACAAGCTTCAGCTATCTAACCCAACAATAGATAGAAATCCCAAACCTAAACAGGAAAACCATACAAAAGAACATCCATTTTCAATGGCATTGAGCTAATCAATTCTACTACCTTCAATTATATAAGAGAGCACAAAGAATTAATCCTTTTGTATAAGCTACATCTAGAACCATGTGAAACAGAAGCTGGCTCCATATACAAGACTAACAAATCGATCCAAGTTCTGAAAAGCCAAATGCAATCAAGAATTAAAATCATCTCATGAGGCACAAGCAAAATTAATGTATAGATAATTCAAATCCATAAGCATAAACCAGATCAAACGAAGGTACTAAGATCGTTGCAATAGAAGACATATCAACATCTGATAATTTCCTCCCATGACTACCAAAACGAAAGCGCAGGTCCTCAAAAACCAAAATCCAAACCAAGACACGAAATTCATATACCCAATCCTTATGAAGCATAAGCAAAAGGGCGAGACAAAACCATGAAAGAGAAGGCAAAGGTTGGGATCTATGCAACCTTAATTTTTTCCAGGGCAGTCCCTGGCGAAGTGCCCCGATTCCCCGCAGTTGAAGCAGCTTCCGCCGCCGTTGCCGCTACCACCACCACCACCGTACCTCCCACCCCCGCCACCGCCGCCGCCGCCGCCGCTGCTCTGGTAGCAGTCTCGGGCCATATGCCCAGCCTCACCGCAAGTATAGCAACCCCCACCGCCACCTCCTCCACCACCGCCGTAACCCCCACCACCGCGGCCACCACTTCTCCCACCGCCACCACGACCTCCCCCTCCATTATACCCGCCACCATACCCACCACCATACCCACCGCCATAGCCGCCGCCTCCATACCCACCACCACGGCTCCCTCCGCCGCCCCAACCACCACCAAACGCATCTCTGCGGCCACCACCGCCGCCGCCACCACCACCACCGCCCTGAATAGCAGATCCATCAGGTCCAGTGACGTCAACGGCCTTGATCCGACCATCATCGCCCTGAGCGACGCTGAACTCGACGAGTTCCCCATCAGAGAGAGTCCGGAAGCCATCAGCCTTGATGCACGACTGGTGAACGAAGAGATCCTCAGTACCGTCGTTCGGCGAGATGAAGCCGAAGCCCCTCGATCCGTTGAACCACTTCACCGTCCCCTGGACGCGCGACATCGCCGACGAGCAGGGTTCGCCGAAACCCTAAGAAAGAGAAAGAGAGAAAAAAAAAAGGAGGCTCAAATTGAAGCAAAGAGTTTTTGGAGTATATAAAGCAGTGGACCGGATGAGCTGCATCGCGTGCCACGTGGACCAACGAAGGGAAGATATTTCGAATACTTGATTCGAAATGTTTGTAGGACTCCTCCTTGTCATCATCGGAGGGTTGGGAGAGTTTCAGTCTTGAATACTGACCGTCTGATTAGTATGGGTTTTCTTGGCCAAGATGCTCCTATTGTAAAATATAACCCGAATTAAGAATAGTATTAATTTTTTTAAAAAATTTTGAAAATAAATATAACGCAAATACTACTTCGGTCATTTTTATATATCAATTTTAACTAAATCAAATGAATTAAAAATATTAGTTAAAATTTAATTGATAATCTAAAAATAAAAATTATTTATAAGATTACTCTTATTTAAAATATGTTTTAAAAAATATATAGTTGAATATAATTTATTCGAAGTTGTAGGAGTATTTTAAATATAAAGAATAAGCCAACAACCATTTGGTCTATTGGCATCGGGTCCCTTGCATAGGGTGTTCGCCTCGAGTGTCGAGCGTGGCTCCCCGACTTCGATTCCCATCTCGCGTAAGATGAGGGCACGGTTCGATGGTGAGCACGGCCCCCCATGTGTTCATCTCTGGATTCCGGCGCTTGTCGTCTTTCTCAAAATATATATATATATATATAAAGAATAAATTTGAAAAAAATAATATTTAACACTTTACAAATTTCTAAATGAACACGTCAATAAAAAAAATTTAAAATGAGACAAGTAAAAAGGACTGAATGTGAATGGAATACTTAAGACTCATTTGGCATTGTTGCCAAATCTTTATTTTTGTTGCCAATTCCAAATTTTGGAAATAAAATAACAAAAACACGTTTGATTAGGTGTTTTTGTTTCCAAAAATTTTGAAAACAACACTCATGTTTTTCAAAATAAAAACAAACTTTTTTTATGTTTTTCAATATATATATATTTTTTTTAACAATTTCAAAACTTTTCCTCCCACTTTTCTTCTTCTGCTCCTCTCTCTCTCTTTTAATTTTTAATTCCTTTTATTTTTTATTTTTATTTTTTTAAAATATCAATTTTTTTACACATCAATACTAACAATTTAAAAAAATATTTATAAAATTTTATTATTTGAACTTGATATTTTACAAATTAATTTATATAGTATAAAAAATTATATTTTTATAATGTATTTATGAAAATTATTGTTTTACCCTTGATTTTTATAAACTAGGATAAAACATATATATATATATATATATATATATATATATATATATATATATATATATATATATATATATTAAAATATCAAATTTTATTACAAATTAGTACAAATAATTTAAAAAATTTATTTTTAGGAAAATATTTATAAAAAATTATTATTTGGGCTTGATATTTTACAAATTAGTTTATATAGTATAAAAAATTATATATATATATATATATATTAAATTTTGTAAGGCAAACCCCAAAAATTTTTTTAGTTTCAAATGGTATAATTTTTATAAGATATTTTTTACCATACAATACCAATATATGTTATTAATTTTATTTAATAATACAATCAAATAAACTACTATAAAAAATAAATTTATAAAAGTTTAAAAATATGAATTTGAAAAAAAATGTTAAAAAAATCATAATAATATAATAATTTTGTGCTAATCAAACATATTTTGGTTTTCAGTTTTTAAAATACACAACAATTAGTGTACCCAAACATATTTTTGTTTTCAAAAAATTGAAAATAAAACAAAAACAAAACAGAAGCAAAACAAAAGTGAAGAAACAACAAAAAAACAAAATAAAACAAAAACAATTTTAAATGACCCCTAAACTATCTATTTTTTAGTAGGTCACTAAACTTTGGCTCATTTTCACTTTGATTACTGAACTTCAATTTGTATCAATTTGATCACTCAATTTTAATTTGATTTCACTGGGTTGTAAATCAAGGGATTTCGACCCCCAAATGAATGATGTGGCTCTTTTTCGATAACATGTACACCTCTAATAGACTTAATAATATGTCATGGGGAAGACTGACTTAGATTTTTAGACAGCCATGTAATCAATTAGGGTTGAAATTCTTGATTTATTGCCGATTGAAATCAAATTAAAGTTGAGTGATCAAATTTATATAAATTGAAGTTCAGTGATCAAAGTGAAAATAAACCAAAGTTTAGTGACCTACTAAAAGATTTACTGAGCTTCCAACAAATAAATTATCCCAAAATAACTTGTATATTTCCAAAAAGAGGGAGTAGTTGGCAGTAGAGGTGGAGCTAGAATTTTTTTTTCTTGGGAGGAAAAAAAAAACTTTTTAGAGAGGATTGAAAAATTTTTTCAGGACAAGTAACAAGTGAAAGAAACAAATAATAAATCTTCATAATTTTTTTAAAAAATATTTTTTAAAATAATATATATACTAATTTATAGAAAATCAAGTTATTAAGCAATAAATTTTTACAATAAAACTTTTGTGATCCTATGTAACCATTTTATTAAATGTTGAGGCTAAACAATAAAATTTTATAAATATGTTTTTTTTTATAAATTAAATATTTTTATAATATTTTTAGAATAATTATACTACTTTGCAAAAAAAACCAATTGGGGCTTTTTTTTAAATATTGTATACCGACGTATGTTCTGTATTATTTAACGAAATGCGCATTTTGGGGGAAAACGGAAAAGTTTTCATGTTTTCTATTTTTTTATTTTTTTTAATTATTAAATAGGAAAACTGGAGATTTTGTTTTTTAAAATAAAAAAATAAAAAGTGGAAACCGGGATTCTCTCTCCCGTTTTCCATTTTTTTATTTAAAAAACTGTAATATCTATAACCCTCACTTCTAACCACCATATTATCTAACGGCCATAAAATTTTGTTTCCGTTGGATTTTTTTATTATTATTTTTTCTTATATAATACCCATTTCCCATTTCATACCATCTCCCATCCATTCTTATTTTCTACCATTCTAATCTTATTTCAACTTCTAATTGTTCTAGTGTTTTATACTTACACATGTACGGAATTTCTATTGATAATTTTTTATGGTGTTCTTAGGATTACAGAGTGATCACATTTCATCCATTTTGTAGGCAAAGGTAATTTTTTTTTTATACTTAGATAATTTTTAGATATTTACTTATTAATAATTGTATTAAGACATTAGTTTCACATAATAATTGTATTATGTCATAATTATTAATCGTATTAATAATTATTTTATTAGCGCCCCAAGCATGTTTAATTAGATAACTTACTATATTTTTAGGTTAATTTTGTTATTAATAATTGTATTATGTCATTAGTTTTTATGAATAATTTTAGTGGAAATTGCCAAAAAAACCCTCTAAGTTTGTAAAATTGCCAAAAACACCCCGTTAGTTTTGCAATCCCTAAAAACCCCCTCCTTTTAAACTCTATGTTTTTCAAACCCCGAAAGCCTGTAACGGATGTGAACGGAGTGAGTTTCAAATTTTATGGACGAAAATGCCCTTGCATGGGGAGTCGTGGCTGCAGCCATCTCGGCGGTTTGAGAGGAAGTGGGGTGGGTTTCCGTAGGGTAACCCCAAGAGACGAATTTATTGGAGCCGTTTACTTGCTTTTTCTCAACTCGCGTCTTCAGCTTTTCCATTTCCGAAGCTGTCTCCGAAGTTGTCTCTACCGGCGAAGCCTCTGTAATTGCAGCTTTTCCCTTTCCACCGGTATCTCGAAGGAGAAGTCCCCCGCGCAACTAGTTGGCATTTCATCAGTTTGCAATCTAAGGTATTGAGTATGGTTTTATGTTAACTGTTCTGTTACAAAGAAAGATTTTTCGGTTTTGTTTTATGCTCCTGTTTTTGTTGGAAGATATTGAAGTCTGTAGGGGGATTTCTCGGCTGGGGTTTTGTTAGTCTGCAGGGAGATTTCTCGGCTAGGGTTTTGTTTTGTTTTGCATTTTCGTCTGTATACACTATCGAAATAGTTTTTTCAATTGTTATGATTTGTGTAATATTTATAATGTACATTTCCCTTTTCGTTTGATATGGTTGTAGTTTTACAAATGAGGTTGACGTTTAAGAAATGAGATGTTACAGTTTGAAATTTTGTTGTCTCTGTTTAAGTATTCTCGTCTCTGTTTAATAAACTGGGTCTCTGTTTAACATTTGATATCTCTGTTTAATAACTGAGAGGTTACCGTTTAAAACCTTATATTTCTGCTTAAACTTTTGTGAATACTGAATGTTGAATGTGTTGTTATTGTCGCAGGCTTGTGATTATGGCGGTCAACCTAGTTAATGGGTGATGCTATTTGACACCGGTAGTGGAGACCTTAGCTGAATTGAAAGATAACATGACCCCTCGACACTGGGAGATTATTCGAAGGGGGGTCGTCACAAGCGGGTTAAATTTTGTTTTTGAAGAACATGTCTTGTATATCTCAATGTCAATTTTGTTTTCGAATGTAAACTTGGACAAATTCAATTCATTGTTTTTGTTTTCGAAGAACATGACTTGTATATCTCAATGTAAATTTTGTTTGTTTTCAATTGTAAAGCAGGTTAAATTCCATTTAGTTTTATTTCATTATTTAATTTACATTGTAATTGTGTACATTTCAGTTTCATTGTTTAAACATACCATATATCGTTTAAACATCAGTTTGAAAATATTTCAAATTACAGTGTATCCGTTTAAAATAACACTGTCTCTGTTTAAATAAATGCATTCATTGTAAAGAGTAAGAGTTTAAATATGGAAAGTTGCCCATCAATACACAATGTTTCTCTTTAGAAGTCCGCTTATTTACAATGCCTAGTCGGCGACAGTTTCATTGCAAGATCTACGATTGTGACTGGATCCATGGCAACGGCTGCAATGTAACTCGCGGACATCAAACGCTTGCGACTCGATCCTCTTTCGTCTAGGATGGCCAGACTGCCTTCTCATCACAGGCGGTCGCAAACGAAGCTCACGATTTCCGTCTGAAGGCCTGTCATTGTTGGGTATGGGGAATATAGCTTCCTTATACACCAGTTTGTAATTGTCGACGGTGAAGTAGCCGCTAATAAATAGATGGACGTTGGTGTCTGTCTGCATTATTGTAGCGCAAGCGTGTTTACAAGGGATACCATAAACTTGCCACCTTCGACATGAACAAGTTCTGATGGCAAGATCTACAGAGTTACTGCACTGGTCGATCACTTCGTAACGATCATCGACACAACGACCAACACGAAGATTTCGGCTATCCTCAACAATGATCTCTACCTTCGAATGTATGTCTGGGCATAAGTAGGTCTCCCATTTGTTCGCTTGCTCACGCCGGTTACATAACATGTGCATCAACTTGAACCTGGCAAATAAGGTTAAACAAAGACAGTGATGGTTAAATAATTCGTAAACATGTATAAACATTATTGTAAATATTTAAACAAAAGGATTAATATTTAAAGTCAGACAAGTCGAATTAAACAAAGATTGAGAATGTTTAAAGGGTAACACTAAATGTTAAGTGTAAATCAACATTCGCAGACCTTATGGAGTCGACCATTTTCGTCACCGGTAAATGACGAGCTTCCTTGATCCAAGCATTGAACGACTCCGCGACATTTGAATACATCTCACCCCAACGATCACCTCTGAAGATATAATTCGACCAATGTGCCATATCCGATTTATTAATCAACCAGTGATGAGCTTCGGGTGATGTGGCCTGCAGTTCATTCACGGTACCATCGAAATCTTTAGCCGTGGATGCCCACGCAATGCGGAAGCATATAGACCAGCACTCCTCTCTCAATGCCTTCCCAAGTCTGACATTGGCTTTCATAAAATTGGCCTCCAAATGTCGAAGACAGTATGCATGTGGCGAAGAAGGGAAGACTCTCGCAATTGCGTTCACAAGGCCCTTGAACCTGTCCGACACGAAGGTAATTATCTCATGATAATCTCCTTCCTCGTATAAAGCATCGCCTAACTTAGATATGAACCAAGTCCAATTGGCATCGGTCTCGTTGTCGACTATACCGAAGGCGACGTGGAAAAAACCATTGTTTCCATCTTTCCCTGTGGCACCCAGTAGTGTACCCCGATATTTTCCAAGGAGGTGGGTACCATCGAGAAACAGCAGCGGCCTGCAAGCCCTCTTGAATCCCACAATACACGCGCTGAAAGAAAAGAATCCACGTTTAAAACGATCACCGTCTTTTTCCAAGATCGCAACGCTGCCGGGATTTGTCTCAGCCACCTTATCCACATACCAAAGGAAACAGTCGTAGCTGGAGATGTCACTACCGTCGAGGACCACCCGGGCATGCTCTTTTCCCAACCAAGCCTGCTTGTATGGTATGTGGACACCATGTTCCCGCAACATGTCCTTCTGAATGTCGATGGCCTTGTACAAGGCCAATCCTTGAGCTTCTGAATCACTCGTGCGCTAACCCATTTTTTGGACGTTTTCGGATGTGACACCGAACCTATGCCACCACCGCAAGTGTGTGACGGGTTGATTGTCTTGATTCTGAAAGTATTTTTGTTATACTCTTTGATGCATGAAGGCGCCAACGACAACCATCGGCAGCGCATTCCACAGTCACCAGATGTTTTTCGTTCTTTATGAATTTGAAGTCAAAATTCCGTTTGATTGCATGATTTTGAAGTACATCCCTGAAATATTCGACACCGTCAAAACGTTGTCCAATATCCAACAACAGCACTTCAGAATGATCTGACGAGGAAGGAAGACATCCCACACCGTCAGGGTCACCATGGGGATGAACGGGAGCACTCGCAGAATCTGAATTCCTGCCAACACTTCAGTCAAATGAAAAGATCAATATGTTAAGCGGAGAATATAATGTTTAAGTGATAATGACAATATTTAAACGTTAAATTAAATACTTAAGCAGTTACCGAATAACGTAAACGACTAGTACAAGATGTTAACCAGTGACGGACATATTTAAACACTAATGAACCCAAACAACTGGAACAAATAAAAGAGAAGGAACTTACAACGAGTAAAACTCGTTTTCATTAGGATTCGGCAATGGCACATCTTCTGTCTCGACAACAAGATCAACTACAGCACATTTGAAGATGGAGTGCACGTGACACATCCGCTGGAAGTCAACATCGTTTTCTATTGGACAAACCGTTTTATATCCATCTGGTGTGATAAACTTAACCCTGACAAGAGAAACTTCGAGACCCCATCGCTCACATATCTCAGCTAACACCAACTCCCAAGAAGTCTGAGCCGTGAACATTAGCACTCTTCCCTCCCCGTTGAATCTAGCAATACCACAAAAACTCTCCATAATATATCGGCCGGAAACCAAATCGTACAAACCAAATAAAATGAAGAACAAAAATAAGAAGAAGAAGATGTAAACAACAAACAGCAGTCAGATAGGAAAACAAAAAAGTGCATATATGTCACTGTCGCGATAAAGACAAAAAAGTGCATAGAGGTTAGACTAGACGTGATGTGATTGGGCGGTATTTTTCCCTCCATCCCAAGGGCAAAAAGGGAAATATATGTCACTGTCGCGATGAAGACATATTGTCATTGCTCAACATGAGTATCTGTTTAAACGTCAAGTTTTTTATGTTTAAACAGATACATATAGTGTTTAAAATAACGGTTACCTGTTTAAATAAAGTCTATATCATGTAAATAATACGTAAACCGTTTAAATATAGTGATTTAACTGTTTAAAATATATGTTATTGTTTAAATTGAATGCTTTCACTGACATCGCGTTGAAGATGGGTACCTCCTGGGTCACTGTTTAAACATCTTTATGTATTTTCTTAAACACCGTTGTCATTGTTTAAAGAGTAAATTGATTATTGTTTAACTTTTTGTATTGTTTACAATGCCGTTCTTTGTTTCCCAAATTGTTTTTACTAGGTCTCTGTTTAAATTTCACAAGTTATCACAAGGAGACACTCAAATAGGTTTGTTTGTTTAAAATATTTAAACGTTTACAATGGAGAATCTGATTAAATATCATAAGTTCACATTCAAATAAGCTTGTTTCGTTTAAAATAAAACATTTACAACATTTACAACATTTACAACGTCTTCTCGGACCTTGGACACTCACGACTCGACCCTCGTAGGATGAAACAAGTGTCTGTACATTCGAATGCTCACGGCGGTTGCATAACATGCGCATCAACTTGAACCTGCACAACGTAGAACATTAAAAAAGGTTAAACAAACACATTCATGAAAATGTCTATTAATCAATGTGTCATGGTCTGACTTAAGCGAAGATCCTGATAGTTAAACACAGAAAATAATAGTTGTACACTGACGTAAGGTTCTTAAACGGTAACAAAAAGTCTCAAGTGATAAATATCAACTCCGTCTTAAAGGATGTTTCCTGATCTCCATCCTCTAGAGAATCCTCCGCAATCACGCAATAAGTGAAAATGATCTTTTCTTACCTAAGTCAAAATGCCCGCTTAATTGCTTGCCCGTCATCCACCGTTGGAGAATCCTCTGCATTCAGGCAATTATGCGAGTATTTCGACTTGGGCAGGAAAAGATAGTTTAACTTGTTGCGTGATTACGGCTGATTGATTCTCAAGATAAGGAGGATCACGAGACATCCTTTCAGATAGAGTTGATCTTCGAACTTTCGTCTGACTCCAGCGAATATCATACACAGGAAGCAGATGACGAGGAGGAAGAGGAGGAGGAGGAAGAGGATGATGAGGACGACGAGGAGTGGTTGTCCATGGGAAGGGTTCTTCCTTGTTATTTATGGTGTGAAGTCCACAAGCAGGCTGACGCTTCATATACGAAAAAAAAGTTAAACGCACAGTGGACCGACATTGACTGATGACAACGAACGGGTGTTCAGATATTTATGTTACCGTGCATAAGAATTAATGTCGTCATTAATTCTTATGCACGGGATACCATAACATTGCCACCTGCCACGTGCCACCTGCCAACAATTCAGATCAAACGAAAAAAATCACCGTTTTACGCACAGACTTTGAGAATTTACACGTTAATATGAATAGTTATACATGTAAAGATAAAGTTAAACGGAGATGAAAATTATTAAACATATTGGTAATATATTTAAACAGATAATAGCAAATAGTTAAACAGTATTTAAAATATACAAATAGATAACCATAAACGAGAAGAACTTTACAACGAAATGAACTCATTTTCAAACGGAGACGACAATGGCACATGCTCTGTCTCGACAATAAAATCGACTACAACTCATTTGAAGATGGAGTGCACTTGACCAATCCGATGGAAATCAACTTCATTTTCTGTTGGAGAAACCGATTTATATATTTCGGGTATGATAAACTTCACCCAGACTACCACAAATAAGCTGCCATAATAAACACCTGCGGAATGGTCAAACTAATAGCAACGAAGAGATTCTCACCGTATTACGAAAACCGGCAGAACTGAAGTCGAACAAATCAAATGAGGAGAAATGAGGAGAAGAACAAGATGTAATGCAACTTCTAGGCATTGTCTATCAGAAACCAAGCAGAAAGCCCTTGAAAAGGTTGAACATGATGTGATTTGGCGCTTTCTTTTCCCACCATTTTCAAGGGCAAAAATGGGATTTCACAACATGGACCCATTTGAAGTGAACGGCAGGAGGTAAAAGGGAAATTAAACACTAACGGAAGGGTTGTCCGGGGTGTGTAAAAGTAGGAGGGGGTTTTTGGGAAGTTTTGAAAATTATGAGGGGTGAACAGTAATTTTCCTATGTCATAATTAATTATTGTATTAATAATTGTTATATTAACCTCAAAGCATGTTTATTTAGATAACCTTGTATATTATTAGGTTATTTTTTTATTAATAATTGTATTAAGTCATTATTTTATATTAACAATTATATTATATCATAATTATTAATCGTATTAATAATTATCTTATTAGCGCTCCAACCATGTTTAATTAGATAACTCACTATATTTTTAGGGTAATTTTTTTTATTATTAATAATTGTATTATGTCATTAGTTTTTATAAATACTTTTATTATGTCATAATTAATTATTGTATTAATAATTGTTATATTAACCTCGAAGCATGTTTATTTAGATAACCTACTATATTATTAGGTTATTTTTTTTATTAATAATTTATTAAGTCATTATTTCATACTAATAATTGTATTATGTCATAATTATTAATCGTATTAACAATTGTCTTAGTAGCACTCCAACCATGTTTAATTAGATAATCCTCTATATTTTTAGGCTGATTTTTTATTAATAATTGTATTATGACATTAGTTTTTATGAATAATTATATTATGTCATAATTAGTTATTGTATTAATAATTGTTATATTAGGGGCTGAGCATGTTTATTTAGATAACCTCAGATATTATTAGGTTAATTTTTTATTAAAAATTGTATTAAGTCATTAGTTTATATTAATAATTGTATTATGTCATAATTATTAATCGTATTAATAATTATATTATTAGGTTAGATAGAGTTGTGGTTTACCATGTCTAGCAACCCTGTACAAGTCTTTATGCCGTGCATACAACAAGGATATGAAAAATATCAGTGGATCTATGTTATTACTTCAATCATGGGCATGGCACAGTTTTTCAAGTATATCCCTTCGAACCCGTTCTATAGTATCCTTTCCTCTAGCTCATAGGTGAGAACAAATTAAATTGATGCTTCATTTTACACTTAATTATAATTACATTGAAAATATAATTCATCTCATTTTTTAGGTGGGCACACATTGAAGTGGATGATGATAGCCTTAGCAACAAGCACAATGTGTAGGTATACAAGCAGCTACTAGATCGCTTAGAGATGTAATAGGTAATGTTGTTAAAAAAACTGATAATTCATGCACATATTTTAGGTATTAATAATCGTTGATTATTTGGTAAACAATTTTGAACAGTTTATATGGCGACCATACGATGCGAACGAGATAATAGCACAAGTGCCACATAACATTTTCACGGACAGACCTTTATGGACTGCGCTTACATCATTGATTTGCTTCGAAGTTGTTGAGTGACACCAAACCGATCGAGTGACAAAACAATTTGGCTTTGCCTAAGGTGTTCCTCTCACTCCAGTTTGCATTGGACCAACCCATGATAATGATCTTCATGGCAGAATCAACAAAGATTGTGCATTGATGCATAGGAGATGGATTGGATACTGGAGAGATAGAGCATCATGTTGCCTCAGCCTTCATATTCCTACCAGGAATAACACAATGTCACCAGAATATTATGAATGGTATAATGCTAACACCATACTATTTTTGTCGACAAATCAGGACCTGTTAGATCCTCGTTCGAGAGAAAACACTCTTCCAACGCCACTTAGAGCGTTTCCAATAGCAGTTGTAGATGTGCCACCACTGAGTCTTCCTGTACGAAGACATCGTCAGCATAGTTCTTGGGGTACCAGTTATTTCTCTCATCAGATGATATCAATGTTACTTGATAATCTCATCTCTATGGATTTCCTCCAATTGAGCCCAGTAGATACTCGGTTGACTTCGGGATGGACTTTGTGCGGAATTTTTTTGAGTATCATCCTCATCCACCTATAAAACGCAGGCAATCTAGTCATTCAACTCCATTTCGGCAACAAGACTGGGAATCACCTCCAAACGCTTCATACTTTGCTGCGAACCTGAATATTCCAACCTCAACAATGCACGATTCGGACGAATCATCTGATGACGACCAACCAGCCGAGCAAGCACGAATACCAAGGCCACAAGGACTACTTGACAGAGATATCCATCCACCTCGATGTTTTACTGAGAGGTGGCAGCGTAGACTGTAGAGTAGACTCTTGTATTAATTGTTGTTTTTCTTTATTGTGTACACAGAGCCATCTCTAGTATTTTTTTACTTGGTGTTCTATGTTGTGTAATTTTTTTTTATTGTATTTGTGTTTTCTTCATATGTTTAAACAAAAGGCTTTAATGATAAGTCATTGCATGTTATAAATATATGGAAAGCTTACATCATAAAACATTACAACAAAGAAGACATTTAGAGTATATTACGACCGACTCCTTGAACCGACAATGTTGGGATAATTTCGGCGACTATGTCCTTTATTGCGACATAAACCATAATGTTTTCTCTACACACCTTCCCTAATATCCATCTCGATGTGAATCCTTGTAGATTTTGGTTGTCCTTTTGTTGGTTTTCTCATCATAATTTTAGGACGTAGACGTGGACCATTATAAGGGCTCTAATATCCTTCATTTCATACTGGCTCAGATATGAAGCATATTCCTCGTTGTGGTGTTACACTGGAACATAAGTTGGCAAGAAGAAAGTCCAAGCAACTAGCGTCTCTCCTTCCATGATGGCAAAATCAATTGGCAGGATATTTTTATTACCGTCTTGTGCGATCGCCAACAATAAAGTATCTTTGTATTTGCCATAAATATGTGTGCCATCTATTTGGACGATCGGTTTGCAATATTTGAAAGCATCCACATATACGGGGAAGCTCCATAAAACTCTATGAAAGATTCGAGTATCACGTACCAGGTAAGGTCCCTCGTATGCCGGCTGGGTCTCCAAATCAACTATTATCCCAGGAATGAACTTTTGTAACGCTGATAGCCATCTTGGTAATTCGTTGTAGGACTCCTCCCAATTACCAAATGCTTCTTCAATCATTTTTTGCTTAGCTGTCCATACTTTCCTTTATGTCGATGTGTATCCGTATGCCGATTGAGTCTCAAGATCAACTATTATCCTTGGAACGAACCCTCCAATTGCATCCATCTCCATATGGCATGCATTTACATGAATACCGAGTCAGATCAAACTCGATAACTTTATATTCAATAGAATTAAGTAAGAAGTAATGCTTAATTACGGTCACAGCATCATCTTTGCTTCAAAATCTCATGCATACATGCAAATCTCCATTTGTCATTATTCTGCTTAATGTATCGGCATATAATAAAGGATACTCCGGGAATTGTTGTATAGCCATTACTTCCAAATGAAGGGTAGGCATATGTGTGGGAAGCTACATTGGTGCCATCGTAAAATTATAGCCAGGCATAGGAACGTCTTCGAAATTGCAGTCTTCTAAGTGAATGTCATCAACACTTGCTTTAGTGTCCTCCCTAAAGCTGTCACTGTCGTCATCCTCATCGTCTCCATTGGATCTCCAATACCGACCAAATTCGGTTTTATGAGTATCATGAAAAGAACTCGTTCTGCATTGTAGATGTTGTGAATTAGTAAAATTAATATTGGGTTGTGGATCATCTTGTGCCCTCCACTTCGTCGAGAGCCTTTCAAGTTCATTAACTTGGCATGGTGATGAGATTATCTCCCTCTCATGTTGCATTCAACTTGGTCATCTTTGGCGGTTTGTTGTTAGGAAGGAGCACCTTTGAAAGTTACAGCGTTAAACTCCACGTACAATTCAATAATACTAATATCAAGATTTTTTTTGTGGTAGTTGAACATCATCCGAACATCTTGGTCATTACGCAATTTAAATGACTGATAGCAAATCTTAACGGATCCTAAAGAAATTGGGAGCCAGTATTTGATATGTGAAACTCCTTGATTGTCCGCAGTCTCAATGCTTTCTTCAATGGATCTCTTTAAGTGTTCATAAGAGACGTCGTCTTTGACATAAAAATATGACTAATCCTCCGACAAAAATATAATTGTGTCTTCACTAACAGTGATTGAACCATTGTAGTAAACCAAACCAAGTGAAGTCTCTGCCATTATTGAAGACAAGAAGAAAAAGTACGGGTGAGTGAGTTGAAAGAGAGTAAATACTATGCAAGAGTGACAATCAGCTACTCATGTTAGTTTATATAAAGAGGTCGAATTTTGACAATTTTCATTTATGATCATTGCAGGTTTGACTGTCCTAATTACTAACCAGTGCAGGTTTGACCATCCTACTTTATACTAATTATTGACCAGTACATGTTTCACAGTCCTATTTTGTGCTAATTACTGACCAGTGCAGGTTTGACCGACGTACTTTGTACTAATTACTTATCAGTGCAGATTTGACAGTTATATATTGTGCTAATTACTGACCAGTGCAAGTTTGGTGGACTTACTTTGGGCTAATTACTGACCAGTGCAGATTTAAATGACCTAGTTTCTGCTAATTACTGATCCGTGCAGGTTTGACCATCCTACTTTATACTAAGTACCGACCGATGCAGGTTTGGCCGTCCTGCTCTGTACTAATTATTAACTGGTGCAAGTTTGACCAAACTACTCTATACTAATTACTGACTAGTGCAGGTTTGACTGACCTACTTTGTGCTAAGTACTAACCGGTGTAGGTTTGATGTCTCACTTTGTGCTAATTACAAATCGGTGCAAGTGTGACCAGCCTACTTTGTACTAATTACTGACGGGTGTAGGTTTTACCGTCTAACTTTGTGCTAATTACTGATCGATGCAAGTTTGACCAGCCTACTTTGTACTAATTACTGACCGGTGGGTGTTTGACCATCCTACATTGTGCTAATTATTGACCGGTGTAAGTTTAACCAGCCTACTTTGTACTAATTACTGACCGGTGCAGGTTTGACTGACCTATTTTGTTCTAAGTATTTGACCGATGCAAGTTTGATTGTCCTAGTTTGTGCTAATTACTGACCGACGCATGTTTAACCGACCTACTTTAAACTAATTACTAATTGGTACAGGTTTGACCGACCTACTTTGTCCTAATTACTAATCAATACAGGTTTGACCGTCCTACTTTGTACTAAATACTGACCGGTGCAGGTTTGACCGTCCTACTCTGTGCTAATTACTAACTAGTGCAGGTTTGACCGTTCTATTTTGTACTAAGTACTGACCGGTAAAGATTTGACAGACATACTTTGTACTAACTAATTACTGGTGGAAGGTTGACCAACTTACTTTGTACTAATTACTGACAGGTGTAGGTTTCACTAACCTTCTTTGTACTAATTACTGACTTGTGTAGGTTTAACCGACTTATTTTGTACTAAGTACTAATCGGTGTAGGTTTGACCGATCTACTTTGTATTAATTACTGACTGGTGTAGGTTTGATCATCCTACTTTGCACTAAGTACTGACCGGTGCAGGTTTGACCGTCCTACTTTGTACTAATTACTGACCGGGGTAAGTTTGACTGACCTACTTTGTACTAATTGCTGACTTGTGCAGGTTTCACCGTCCTATTTTGTGTTAATTATTGACCGGTGCATATTTGACCAACCTACTTTGTACTAATTACTGACTGATGCAGGTTTGACCGTCCTAGTTTGTCCTAATTACTAACCAGTGTAGGTTTGACGGACCTACTTTGAATTAATTACTGACCGGTGCTGGTTTGGGAGACCTATTTTGTGCTAATTACTGACCAATGCAGGATTAACTGTCCTACTTTGTCCTAAGTACTGACCGGTGCAGGTTTGATTGTCCTATTTTATACTATTTAATTACTGGTGCAAGTTTGACCAACATACTTTATAGTAATTGCTGACTGGTGCAGGTTTAGCTTACCAACTTTATGCTAATTACTAATCGGTGCAGGTTTAACCAACCTAGTTTGTGCTAATTACTGACCGGTGCAAGTTTGACCGACCTACTTTATACTAATTACTGATCAGTGCAGGTTTGACCATCATACTTTGCAGTAATTACATACAAGTGCAAGTTTTATTATCCTAATTATTAACAGGTGCATGTTTGACTGTTTTATTTCTAATATTCTTTTGGATTCGTAGTTTTTTTAAAAAATAAAACGTTAAAAAATATATACATCTCAGTTATTATTTTTTAGTTAAGAAATTAATTATATAAAAAAATATTTATATAAATCTTAACGGCAACATGCAACCATTAAGATTTTTTTTTTTAAAAAAAAAGGGGAAAACGGTAGATAATCTCCCGCTTTCTATTTTTTTTATTAAAAAAAAATATAAAACCTAAAAAACGGGAGAAACTCTCCCATTTTCTATATAAAAATTGACAAATAGTTTTTAACAGATTAGTCATAATGACAACTAGGTTCACGTCGGAGCACAACTCAAGTAACTTTGATTTCATTTGAAAATAACATGTTTTCACGTAGCTCTCACAAATGATGTGGCATTCACATTCCCAGCACACTATTCCCTCCAACGAATGACATATTATTCTCTAGCATACCACTCCATATAATGGAGTGTGAGCTTATTTCATTTCTAGAGCCACTATTTTATTATTTAATTTTCAATACCGATCTTAGTATCTATTTAACTTCATTGAACTCAAGTTTCATCTTCTTTGAGACTACAAGGGGTAAGTGTTGGGTTGTGGACCATATAATATGTAGGGATATAAGGACTTATGTGCATAAGTTGTGTAGATGTACCTAATGTTTTATAATTGTGCATATCTTATTATATTCAAGTTTTGAATGGACCCAAATTGTGATCTGATTCAAGTTTGAATTTGGTACTAATTATATAATTTTAAATGTGTGGATATACATATTAATTATATGTTTTGTAGAATTTCTGTGGGTAAAATTGTCAAATCTATGATGGGCAGACTTGTAATTAGCCCCATAAAGATTTTTTTATAAATAGGGTGTGGTCCCTGACTGAGCATGTAATAATTGAGATTCAGAATTAGGTTTTCTGAATTAGGGTTCCCATCTCCCTTTTATGCGTGTGTTCAGTGAGAAGAATTACAAGACCCAATCACCTTCGTCGTAATCACTAGATTCAAGTGCAGGTACGCTTCCGCCACTTTCTTTATTCATAAGCAATCTCCAAACAAAAAGATCTAGGGTTTGAACTAGGGTTTATACCCATTAGATCCATCAAGTGGTACCAGAACCATCTTGTTTTGGAATTGTTTGGGATTTAATTTGATTAAATCTTGAATTTATTGATTTTATTATGCATGCTTCTGTTGAAGTTTTTCATGCTAATATGACGATGGTTTTATATATATATATATATATATTGATCCAGTTTTGGAAACCGTGTGGTGTTGAGGTTTCTCAGAACTAAATTATTTGACTTATCCCTGGGTGATGAGTGTGATGGATTTGATATTCATATATATATATATATATATACTAGATTTAATTTTTTATACTTCGGAGAACTCATTAAGCTCTTGTGCTAATGCTTTTCTATAAAGATTTATTGATTATCATGTATCATGGATTTCAATATATGTTTATATTTACTTTTAGTAAGTTAATTTCCATTATTACCAAAATCAAAGTGGAGGAGCACAATTAATGATTTATATTAATTTTAAATTTTACTTTGATTTGGATTAGGATAATATTTGGATTTTAATTTGATTGTTGAAGTTTATTTAAAATTATTATGAATTTAATTTTTATTCATAATTATAAAGGTTTTTTAATAATCATTAGGAAATAACAACTTAGAGTTGCTTTTATAGCTTTCTTGGGTATTTACTACAATTGGTAGAAGCAGCATCGTCACCAAAGTGACCTTTGTTGTGAAAACCTTTTGTTTGTGAATAACCATGGTGTTAGTACATGCTTATTCTCATGCAGACAATACGTCGGCCCAAAGGAAGACTGTTGTCTGGTAGAAATTTATTTGCACATGTGGTAATAAGTTGTTTATAGTTATCAAGTGTCTATTGTGAGTATTTAGTCGGCCCAAAGGAAGACTTTATACTTGACTAGATTTTACTATAAACTTGATTACTGCAACAAGTTAATTACCAGTGAATTGAATCTCTGTCTAAAGACTAGTTTAATGTCACAACAATTAACTTGAAGATGGGTGGTTGTTATTTATATGCTTGATTATTAGATTTTTGTTATTTAATTGTGAGTTAATATTGTTAACAGCTCTATGTACATTGATATTATGAGTGTTGGCAATGTGTCTGCTACACTCAGTGGCAATCCTGTGCTTAACGGCATAAACTTTAAGACTTGAAAAAACAAGGTGACACTTGTTTTGGGATGTATGGATATGGACCATGCATTAAGAGAACCATGTCCTGCACCTCTTACATATCAAAGCTCTCTTGAGGTGGGAGAGTTTTTGAGAGGTGGGAGCGGTCTAATCGCATTGGTTTGATGATCATAAAGAATACAATCCGGGAGACTTTTCTGGACACTATGTCTGAGAAAAATGATGTTAGGCATTTTCTCGACACCCTCGAGGAGCGCTTCATAAGAAGTGATAAGGCAGAGATGAGTGCTGTCCTAAGGAGACTTGTCTTTATGCGATATAAGAGTAATAGGAACATACATGAGTACATTCTCGATATGTTTCATCTAGCTGCTAAATTGAAAGGCTTAAAAATTGAGTTGCCAGAAGATGTTTTGATGCATTTGGTTTTGATTTCCCTCATTCCTCGATTCAGTCAGTTTGAAGTGAGCTATAATTGCTAGAAGAACAAGTGGATATTGAATGAGCTCATCTCACATTTGGTATAGGAGGAAGATAGAACGAAACAGCATAAAGTTGAGAGTGCACATTTGACATCTTTTAACTCAAGCCCTTAGAAGAAGAGGAAATACAATAAAGTTGCGGTACCAAAATCGTGTAAGAAGACCAAAGGCCCTGAGAAAGAGCATAAAGAATTGAAATGCTTCTTCTGCAAGAAGGCATCTCATGTAAAGAAAGACTGCCCTAAGTATCGCGCTTGGCGTGTAAAGAAAGGTATATTTTTTGCTCAAGTTTGTACTGAAGTTAATTTGGTTTCAGTCCCTAGATATACTTAGTGGTTGAATTCAGCTGCTACAACTCACATAAGTGTATCAATGCAGGGTTGCCTAAACTACCGAATACCGAGTGATGGTGAAAGATACATCTATATGGGGACTAGAAGGGAAGAAGTTGTAGGCGTAGGGACTTTTAGATTGTTACTTCGTACTGGTTTTTATTTAGAATTGAATAACACATTCATTGTACCATCCTTCATATGGAATTTAGTTTCTATTTCAGTTTTAGACAAAGAAGGTTATTTTTGTTAATTTGGTAATAAAAGATATGTTCTTCATTTTAATTCGATGTTGGTTGGAACCAGTACATTAAGTGAAACTGATAATCTTTATTTGCTTGATATGGTTAATACAAACAATGAATCCCATAATACTAAAACTAAAGGAATAAAACGTAGATTACAAAATGAAAATTCCTACTCATTATGGCACAAGCGTTTAGGTCACATCTCTGAAAAGAGAATTGATAGGCTTGTAAGTGATGTAATTCTTGATGTAATTGACAAAACCAACAATAGTATGTGCATTGAGTGCATTAAAGGAAAGACTACAAACAAGAGGAAAGTAGGGGCCGAAAGAAGTAAAGAAGTCTTACAACTTATACATACTGATATTTGTAGGCCTTTCCCTACGGCGTCTTGGAACGGCCAACAGTATTTCATTACGTTCATTGATGACTACTCTCGTTATGACTACCTCTACTTGATACATGAGAAATCAAAGGCTTTGGACTTTTTAAGTCATTTAAGCAGAAGTTGAAAATCAATTGTGCAAGAATATAAAGGCTGTTAGATCTGATCGTGGTGGTGAATACTATGGTAGGTACGATAGATCAGGCGAGCAGCGTTTAAGCCCTTATGCTCAATACCTAGAGGAGTGTGGAATCGTTCCTCAGTACACCATGCCAGGTTATCCTAGCATGAATGGTGTGGCAGAGAGGCGAAACAGAACCCTTAAAGATATAATAAGAAGTATGATTACTCATACAACATTGCCTAACTCTCTCTAGGATGAAGCATTAAAGACCACAATCTATCTCGTAAATAGAGTTCCCACTAAGACTACTGAGAAGACCCCTTGAATTATAGACTAGCAAGAAGCCTATCCTAAGGCATTTATGAGTTTGGGGTTGTCCAACTGAGGCAAGGCCTTATAGGCCTAATGAAAGAAAACTGGATGCAAGGATAATAAGTAGCTATTTTGTGGAGTACTCTAAAAAATCAAGAGGCTTTAAATTTTATAATCTTGCATCAAGAATCTTTTTTAAAACGGGAAATGCCCGGTTTTTTTGAGGATGTTGAGGATGAGGAGGAGAATCGAAGTGATGAGTTTGTCTTTGGGGAGGATTTGGATACATCTTTCTCTGCTGTTGCTAAGGATCATAGTCAGGTTTCTTTTCCTGTTGTCATTCAAACACAACATTCGGTATATAACAGAGATGATGTTATTCCTACCAATCAAGAAGAGGATAATCAACCATTTATGGGTGAGGAATAAGACATTCAACCTCAAATTCAAGAAGAACCAGTGCCTCTCTAAGGAGGTCTACGAAGATAAAGAAAAATCCAATTTTGGATGACTATTTGGTGTTTCTCCATGAGCATGAAGGATATGTTAACTTAATGGAAAACGATCCAATTAGATTTAATGAGGCAATTAATAACTCAAACTCTCATAAATGGATCAAAGCTATGGGTGAGGAAATCCAATCCATGAAGGACAACGACGTTTGGGACCTTATCCCATTGCTAGAAAGAGTGAAACCTATTGGATGTAAATGGGTCTTTAAGATTAAAAGGAATTCACAAGGCAATGTTGAAAGGTATAAGGCGTGTCTAGTTGCGAAAGGATTTACTCAGAGGGAGGGTATCGATTACAAAGAGACTTTTTCTCCTATTTCTGCAAAAGACTCTTTTAGGACCATTATGGCACTTGTGGCATATTTGGATCTTGAGCTACATCAGATGGATGTAAAGATGGCATTTCTTAATGGAGACATTGAGGAGACCATTTATATGATGCAGACGAAGGGATTAGTCACTGGGAAGACCAATCAAATGGTTTGCAAACTTAAGAAATCTATCGATGGGCTTAAACAGGCTTCCCGATAATGGTACCAAAAGTTCCATTATATTGTTCTCTCATTTGGTTTTGAGGTGAACACTGTTGAGGATTGTGTGTATCACAAGTTCAATGGGGGTAAGTACATATTTTTGATTCTATATGTTGATGACATTCTACTTGCCAGTAGTGACAAAGAGATCCTTTGGGAAACTAAGAAATTTCTCTCTGAAAGTTTTGAGATGAAAGATCTTGGTGGAGCATCCTTCGTATTAGGGATCTAGATTCATTGTGATCATTCGCAAGGCTCTTTGAGTTTATCTCAGAAGAGCTATATTGAGAAAATACTGCAAAGGTTTTCCATAAAGAACTATAGGTCTCATGACACCCCCATGTCGAAGAGAGATAAATTTAGTTTAAAATAGTATCCTAAGGAAGGAATTGAATCCGAATACATGCAGAACATTCCCTGTGCATTTGTAGTAGGAAGTCTTATGTATGCACAGGTTTGTACCTGTCCTGACCTGGCATTTATAGTGGGAATGCTTGGAAGATATCAATGTAATCTAGGTAGAGAACATTGGGTTGCAGCCAAAAGGATCTTTATATATCTTCAGAAGACAAAGGATTACGCTCTCACATATAAGAGGTTGGATAGGCTTGAGATCATTATGTATTTCGACTCTGACTTTGCTGGATGCTTGGATAGTCGTAAGTCGACATCTGGTTACGTCTTCACTATGGCTGGTGGTGCTATTTCATGGAGAAGTGCCAAGCAATCCTTGGTTGCTTCATTAACCATGGAGGCAGAATTCATCGAATGTTATGAGGCATCTAGTCATGCTATTTGGCTGCAGAATTTTATTGAAGAACTACGAGTTGTCAAAAACATAGAGAGACCTTTGACATTGTATTCTGATAATAGAGCAGCGGTTTTGTTCTTAAACAACAACAGAAGTTCTTCTAGGTCTAAGTATATAGACATTAAGTTCTTAGCTATTAAAGGAAGGGTTTATAGTGGCTTTGTTAGTATTGAGCTTATAGGGACAAATTCCATGGTTGCGGATCCGCTTACAAAAGCATTGACGCCTACAGTTTTTCATGAACATGTTGGTAGCATGGGCGTCGCTAGTATGAGTGCTTCTGATTAGTTGGAGTTTATTTTTCATAGCTTGATATTCATGTTGATGTCATGACACTTTTAATTAGTTTTTTTATAAAGTTTATCACTTATTTTTATTATTTGCTCTGAACTATGATCTCATAAAGACTTTAAAGTTGGACCAATTGGAAATAGACAAGCGTAGATCACATTAGCTTGTAATTTCCATGCTTCCCATCCACACTTTATCTATGTCGTTAGTTAAGTCGGTATGTGTGAGCATTGTGGGTTTAGTTGTATTGTACTAGCGACGACTGCCCCTATGTTCCATGTATAGATGAGGCTGATGGACGTGATTGATTTAGATAATTTTTCAGTTGTAATTACATTTGATTGTTAATAGTAATTTATACACAATTTTGAATTCCCAAAGGTGCATGATTGTATGGTCCAAGTGGGAGATTGTTGGGTTGTGGACCACACAATATGTAGGGATATAAAGACTTATGTGCATAAGTTGTGTAGACGTATATAATGTTTATAATTGTGTATATCTTATTATATTCAAGTTTTAAATCGACCCAAATTGTGATCTGATTCAAGTTTGAATTTGGTCCTAATTATCTAATTTTAAATGTGTGGATATACATATTAATCATATGTTGTGTAAAATTCCTAGTGGTAAAAAATGTCAAATCTATAATTGGCAGACTTGTAATTAACCCCATAAAGATTTTTTTTATAAATAGGGTGTGGTCCCTGACTGAGCATGCAATAATTGAGATTCAGAATTAGGTTTTCTGGATTAGGGTTCCCATCACCCCTCTCTGAGTGTGATCAGTGAGAAGAACCACAAAACACAATCACCTTCATCGTAATTAATGGATTCAAGTGCAGGCACGCTTTCGCCACTTTCTTTGTTCCTAAGCAATCTCCAAACAAAAAGATCCAGGGTTTGAACTAGGGTTTATACCCATTAGATCCATCAGTAAGACCAAGTAACCATGCCAGTTGAGTTCAATACACAAAGTCCAATTCACCCCTGATTAGCCTTATAAGTAACTTTGGATGGCTAGATGCTAGAACCGCTGGGTACAATTCATCAAAAGGGTGAACACACCTGGCTCATCAACCTTGGCTAGCTAGCAGGCAGTTTTTTTTTTTCAATTTCATTTTTTAAGTAATAATAAGATTTAGTTTAATTAATTAGATCCTATTGACAGTTGTCCTTTGCGTACAGTATTCATATAGAATATTCATTCCAAGAAGGATTTAAGATCAAATCCTAAAGCCCTCGTATGGTGAGGACATAAGTGTGTTGAGACGTTGAGGTATTAACTCCACCATGCCTGTACTCATCTTTGATTTGCCTTAAATGGAGTGCACTTATCACCTATTTGTTAAAAAAAAAAAAATCAATATATGTTTTTTAATTTGTTTGTTTTCCATCATTTATACGGGTAACATGTTTAGGAGGTCATTGTACTATAACTATTTTCCACTTTACTCACTAAATTTTAATTTATATATTTTTAGTCACCCTACACTGATTTTTTTCTTTCACCGGGAGGTCACCTATAAGAATCCGGTCAAAAAAGCTGGGTTGGCCACCGGAATTGGCTGAGTTGGCTTGGTGACGTGTCCAAGCCAACTCAGCCAATTCTGGTGGCCAGCTCAACTTTTTTTGACTGGATTCTTATGAGTTCCCTCCCGGTGAAAGAAAATCAGTGTAGAATGACTAAAGAAACAAATTGAAATTCAGTGAGCAAAGTGGAAAATGATCATAGTACGGTGAACTCCTAAAATTTTTACTCTCATTTATACAAAAACAGTTTTGTTTACAAACTAATTAATCAATACATAGTTTTATATATTATTGTAATAAATAAAAACATTCAAATTAATGTACTCAAATATTTGCAGTTTGTTTGAGGTTGGCATTGTAAATATAGTTTGCATGGCAAATGCATATGTTATTTACTACTTTTTTATTTTTTTTAATGAAATAAATAAATCATAAATTTATTAAAAATCAAACACGGTACAAGAAACAAGAGACTGCAGAGAAAGCCAAAGAGAAAAAAAACTTTTTTTTTTTTGTGTAAATGTGTGTGTGCGAATTTAATTTATAGATTTACTATTATCATCATTTTGGAGATTCAGTACTGATATACTTTGGAGATGCCCTTCCATCATATATAAACTGTTACTGTTCAACAGACCTTAAACTTTTATTAGACACCTATAGCCAAAATAAATTTATCCCATCAAGAGACAAACTATATCTTTTAAAATACATAAATTATCCAGCACAGTCAACCTAATCTTTGGAAGGGTATTTGTGTAATTGTGTAATTTTAGCCGTTTTCCCTTAAAAAATTATTATGTTGATGATACAGATAAATTTTTTTGACATGATTTTATGCAGAAAATCATTAATGAACTAAATGGTTTACAAATATACTAAGGTGATGTTTGTTTGCAAGGTTTGGATTGGGAATGGATTGGGAATGAGCTCAATGCTTTGTTTGGTTGGCAGGCTTGTGAATGTGGGAGGAATCTATGAGGAATGAGATGAGGGGAGAAGATTGATTGTCATTCATCCCATTTTCATAAGGAATGCCCAATCCGGATCATAAAATGTCCATTTTACCCATGACATTAAATGTTTTCCCATTCAAATTTTGTCCTTCTTTCCTTTTTTCCTTTGGTCATTCAACAAAACAATAATAATAATAATAATAAATAATTAAATTAATTATAAAATAATATAAATATAAATATAACATTGTAAAAAAACAACATTTCCCACGTATTTTAAAATGATACCAATAATAATAAAGATTAATTGTAAAATTAATTATAAAAATAAAAAAATAAATTATAACAATAATGATAACATATTAAAAATAAAATAATTTTATTAACTAATATATTTATTTATTTAATATTTACTCAATAAGGGTATAAAACACATTTCCCACATATTTTTTCTTTTTACTTTTCTCATTCCCAATGAATTACTCTCCCATACCCTTCAACCAAACACAGTTTTCCTTCCATTCCTAATCCATTCCCCCTTATTCTCATTCATAACTAATTCCTCCTAAATTCCATTCCTTGCAAACAAACAGCACGTAAGTTTTGAACAAATCATTACATTAAGGATTTTTTTTATTAGAATTTCCCATATTAGAGTGTCCTTATTTATTTTTTCCTATTCTTATAATTTTATTATATAATTTTTTTTAAATATCTTTTATATTATGTAATATTTTTTTAAATTCTTTTGTGATTTGTTTCTATATATATATATATATATATATATATAGCAATTCTTATCAATAAAGTCTAAGATTATCAGACCCGGCCCGGGCATTGACCCGGCCAACCTAAGGGGCCAGGGGTCAATGGGTCCAACCGGGTCAAACCAGGGTCACTAATAAAACATTTAAAAATATATTATAATAATAAATTTTTATAAAAATATAAATATAATCTCTATTTTTAATATTTAAAAAACAAAATTATTTATATTTGATATTTAAAATTTTAATTTTATATTATTTTTTTAAATATAAAATATTAAAAAATGAAAAATAAAAATAAAAAAATCATAAGTCTCGGGACTCATCTCCTTCAGTGCTTCGTCTTCTTCCTCTCTTTCACTTCCATCTTCTTCCACCGGCCGCCTTTCTCTCCTCATTATCTCTTTCCTTCTTCCTCCTATGAGTCTTCGACCTGCTCTCTCTCCCTTTCATCCTCCTCCGGCTGGCAGTTCTCCACCGCTCTCTTTCTCCTTTTATCCCCCGCTTCATATCCGGGTCATCCGGTCTGTATTAAATAGACCGAGTTGCCGGTTTTTAACCGGGTCATCAGGTTTTTAGCCGGGTTATTAATAGTCCGAGCCAAGAAGCATGACTGGATCGGCCTCATGGTCAGTTTCTGGTTTTTCCGGTAAAGTCAAGTCAAGTGATTACATCAACATTTTTGATTTTTACGTATCTCTTCTTTTTTTCTTTATTTATTTCTTTGTTTTCCATGATAAGTTTCTTTATCAGTCAAACAATAAAAATAAAGTACAAATAAAAAATTAGAGGCATAATTCACATGTCTTGAATAATTTTTTTTTTTTTAGTTATGAAAAATTATAGTCTATAAAATACACTGTACAGAAAATATGGGATATCTCAAAGTGTGAATTTAAAGATTAGTGATTCAAATATATATATATATATATATTTGTCGTTGTGTATTCATACAATGGCTTCAGCTATGAAAAATAATGCAATGTATTATTCAAAATAGAAAATTTGAATTATTCAAATTATAAGAAAAATAATTTTACAAATAAAAACATCTAATTCATCCTCCATGATAATTTTAAAAAAATCTAACTTGACGAAATAAAAATAAAAAGGGAAGCATTAATTTAATAAAGGATTAACTTGTAGGAAGATTTCATGTTAGACTTCTTTGGCTTTTTTTTTAAAAAAATATTAACAAAAAAAAAATATTTACAAAATAAGCATGCTATTGATTATTTATCAAAATGTGCATATTTGGGAAAAACGGGAAAACTTTCCCGTTTTCAACCTTTTAATTTTTTTTAAAAAAATGGAAAACGGAGAAGCTCTTCCATTTTCTATTTTTTTAATTAAAAAAAAGTGAAAATAGTAGAGTTTCTCCATTTTCCTTTTTTCTTTTTTAATAAAAAAAAAAAAAAATGGGAGATTAACTCCTGTTTTCCTTTTTTTTTAAAAGAAAAATCTTAACGTAGATTGCATGCTGCCATTAGGAGTTAAACAAATATTTTTGAATATAGTTAATTTCTTAACTAGATAATAGTAGTTAAGATATCATTTTATTTTTTTAAAAAAACTAGGAATTCCGAAAAATATTAGAAATAAAACGGTCAAAATTGCACTAGTAAAAATTATTACAAAAAATACTTAGTACAAAGTATGATAGTCAAACATGCACCGGTCAGTAATTATTACAAAGTAGGACTGTCAAACATACACCGGTCAGTAATTATTACAAAGTAGGACGGCCAAAACAACACCGGTCAGTACTTAGTACAAAGTAGGATGGTCAAACCTGCACCGGTCAGTAATTAGCACAAAATAGGACGGGCAAACCTACACCGATCAGTAATTAGCACAAAAATAGGTTGGTCAAACCTACACCGATTAGTAATTAGTACGAAGTAGGTCGGTCAAACCTTCACCGGTCAGTAATTAGCACAAAGTAGGAAGGTCAAACTTACACTGGTCAATACTTAGCAAAAAGTAGGGCAGTCAGGCCTGCACTGGTCAGTAATTAGTACAAAGTAGAACAGTCAAACCTCTACCGGTCAATACTTAGCATAAAGTGGGTCAGTGAAACTTGTATTTGCCAGTAATTAGTACAAAGTAGGTCGGTCAAACATGCACCGATCTGTAATTAGCATAAAGAAGATCAGTCAAACCTGCACTGGTCAGTAATTAGCACAAACTATGATGTTCAAACCTGCATCGGTCAAAAATTATCACAAAGTAGGATGGGCAAACCTGCATTGGTTAGTAATTAGAAAGGTCAAACCTGTATTAGTCAGTAATTAGTACAAAGTAGGATGGTCAAATATATATCTATCAGTAATTATCACAAAGTAAGACGATCAAACCTATACCGGTCAATAATTAGGACTGTCAAACCTGCAATGATCATAAATGAAAATAGTCAAAATTCGAGCTCTTTATATAAACCAACCTTAGTAGCCAATTTTCATTCTTGCACACTGTTTACTCTCTTTCAACTCACTCACCCGTACTTCTTCTTCTTGTCTTCAACAATGCTAGAGACTTCACCTGTTTTGGTTTACTACAATGGTTCAATCACTGCAAGTGAATACAATATTATATTTTCGTTGGTCAATCAATCATACTTTTATGTCAAAGATGACATCTCTTATGAAAACTTAAAGAGATCCATTGAAGAAAGTATTAAGACTGTGGACAACAAAGGAGTTTGACATATCAAATACCAGCTCCTAATTTCTTCAAGATCCGGCAAGATTTGCTATCAGTCATTCAAATTGCATAATGACCGAGATGTTCGGATGATGTTTGACTACCACAAAAAAGATCCCGATATTGGTATTATTGAATTGTATGTGGAGTTTAGCAATGCAACTTTCGAGGGTGCTTCTTCCCGACAACAAACTGTTACAGATGACAAAGTTCAACGCAACATGGTACGGGAGAGGATTTCATCACCATGCAAAGTTAATGAACCTGAAAGCCTCTCTACGGAGTGAAGGGCAAAAGATGGTCCACCACCTAATATTGATTTTACTAATTCACAACATCCGAAAGGCAAAACGATTTCTTTTCATGATACTCATAAAATCAAATTTGGTTGGTATGGGTGATCTAGTGGGGACGATGAGGATGACGATGGTGACAGCTTTGGGGAGGACACTAAAGCAAGCGTTGATGACATTTACTTAGAAGACCGCAATTTTGAAGACGTTCCTTTATCCGACCATAATTTCACGATGGCACTAATAGAGCCTCCAGCACATATGTGGACCCTTGATCTTATGTTGTATGATGTTGCCTATTTTCTTGTTCTGCATGGTTGGCTTCTCAGGCCTTTCATCCCTAGCTTTGTTTATAGTATGTTATTACTTGTCCTCTGTTATTCATGCATTGGCTAGTTGTGTGGCTGGTTGCAATTTTATTTATTTGTATCTTTTGGTCTCTATCTTCGTTATGGATCATTTGTGGCTTTCTCTCTATATAAGTTAAATTTTTATTTTCTTATTAAAGGTTTAGTTTAATTGCTGCTCATGGAATTTGGTCTTACTATGTTATGCTTTGATTTAAATCTTGGAGTTTAGGTGTTGCCGATCAGTTAATTCTGATATTGCTTGAATGTTAGCCTCTCATTTGATTGGGGTATGTGTTTTGCTTTGGTCTCTTTTGTTGCAACCATAAGCTAATGTGATCATATGACGTTCAGTTGGGCAACTGCCTTAGGGGGATTCGGTTTTTCAGTGGTTGATCAAATAAGTGTGCCGCCATTTCTGCTTATAGATTTATTCATTGGAAGTGGTGTTGATGCTAGGTTTTTATGGATAATTGAAGTTTGCTCGCTTTTTTTTACTTGTGTAATAGCTAAGTGTTATTGTGTGATGTATTGATTTTTAGATTGGTAATGCTTCCACTTTTCAGTTTGAAGGTTCTCCTTTTTTTGTCATGCTTAGATATTTCGCTTACACTCTATTGGCATTTTTTTTTATCAAAACTAAAACACTAGATAAATCAGAAAGATGATCTTAGATTTGAACTTTCTTCATATATCTATGTGATATGAACTTCTCACATTCTTCTTTAATGGAAATATATATCTTTCTGGATTCCATTTTCATGTGTTGTCCATTTATTCTGTTGACAACCATGTTTTGTTTTAATGGAGAATTTTCATCCTTATTTATCATATTATTCTTTTTTTAGAGTAGGATGATAATAATAATGTTTTCCTTTGATTAAGGGACAACACCTGACCAAAAGCACAATGTTATTATATCAAGAAGATTATTTGGGTTAGAGGAGGCCATGAGGGTAAGAAGGTATGCCATTGAAAAAAATGAATTTGTTATGAGCATTTTTTTTTTATATTGTGCACCTTGTGAGAGTTATTTATGCTAATGTGATATTATACTCTCTACTTGCTTGACTGGTTAAATGGACTCTAGATAGGCAAGTATATGATTTTTCTTGGATATTTAGTAATCCATCACATTTGATAAAAGATTTCATTTAGTTTGAATTTTTGCTACAAATTTTGAAAGACTAGTTGGCATAGATTTTTCAGAGAGATAAAAATTAAAAATAATAATAAATAAACAAATATACAAAGACAAGGTAGTTATCACTTGTAAAGATATCACTTTTTGGACCAAAGAAGAAAAACACTTTCAATTTTAGGGACCATTTAATAAAGACATACCCTTAAAAAGATTAGCACTTGTCATAAATATTATTGCTTAGAAGCTTTTTAAACCAATTAAAATAGAAGAAGGTGAACTGAAAGTAGTTTTCATGTTGTTTTTAATGCTAAGTTGGGTGTGTCTTCTCCTTGACCATTCTTTACAACTAAACATTAATATGCCTCCCTTGTCATAGTTTTGTCTTTGAATCAAGAATCAGGAATCATAATTTGGACCACATATGGAAATACAATTATGATATTTATGTTTCAAACCTTTTTTCATTTGTACATCATAAATATTGCTTAGGATATTTTATTAAAAAAAAATTATCTTCTTTTGATGCTTCTAATTGTGCAGTTCACCTTTCCTTTTTAAGTTTGTATCATCATATCATGCGTTGTCTGTCTTACCTTTGACATGGTGTGTGTGTGTTTAATTGGAAATAAGGAAATGACTAAACTGTGTATCATGCGTTGTCTCTCTTACCTTTGTATTATCATATCAAGAAAAATGTGATGATTTTATATTGTACATTATTTTTAATTGGAATCTAATATGTAAAAAGTCCACATCCCTGTAAAAAAAAAAAGAAAATTTTTTCAATCATATAATTTTTTTTTGGTAAGTATTCTTTTTTCTAAACATATGAACAAACTATATAAAGGGGTGGAAATCTTGATTTTGAGGTAAAAAGAAAAACTAATTAACTACCCTGTCAAGGAGTAGTTTGTTTTTTATAAATTAATTAAATTACTTAGTTTAATAAAAAAACTACAAGCTGGATATTTATGTTCGTAGGAAGAGCCTTTATTTGAAAAATTGTTGCATTATGAAAATTTGTTTTCCTCGAGTTATTCATTCTAAAAAACCTTTTTGTTTTTTCATTGACTGTTGATGTTGTTGTTGTTTGCTTGATTGTAGACTTATTACTAACAACACTGGCATAAATTTTGAAATTTCACAAGTTGGTTCAATAACTTACATTTCAAACTTCTGATTTTGCATTAGACTTCCGAGCAATAGAGGAACTATTAAAAAAGGAAACCACAGGATATAAGAGCCGTAAGTATGTTTTTTTTTTTTTCTAATCCACTACTTTATTCTATAGTTCATTACCTATTATTTTCTATAGTATGCTTATTCTATTATACGGATGTGAGATAATTTCTAGAGTGAATTATATGTCCATGCGTATTATTTTTCCTTTACCCTTTTTCTATTTCCTCTTCAAAATGCATGGGTTAAATTTAGATTTGGTAGGTGACTTTCCATCTAGTTTGTAGTATTTAATGCAACTAATTCATAGCTCTACTCTATTAGATGAAGCAATTGTGTGTTCATATAAAACAATATTATCTTAATGGTTATAGACACATGACATGGTTCATGTTTGTCTCTTTATAATACAACTACTGCTAAAACGAATATGAAAAGAAGTTGGATGTATGCTAGTCTTAAGGAAGGTCTTTTGAACCCTGACTTTTTAATAGGTACTGATGAATTCATCGAATTTGCAAAGATGCATCCATAATGTATGGATGGAATCAAAATTAAGTGTCACTGTAATCGTAACAAGTGTCGCAATCGTGCATTTCTTGATGAAAATTTAGTTAGGTATCATTTAATGAAGTATGGATTCATGCCTTACTACTATCAATGGATTCTTCATGGGGAACTGCCAGTTTCAGATATAAGGTTTTCTCCTGGTAGGCAAGATGTGATGGATGACCTAGTTCCAAGTGTGGCGCAGGCACCATATAATTTAATGGAACAAATGGTGATGGATGGTGGAGGTCTTCATTTCTCTCATACTCGTATAGAGGAACATCCAAATGCATCGGCTCAGAAATTATTCAATATGCTAAACTTTGCTGATCAAGAACTGTGGTGAGGTTGTGAAAACCATTCACAATTATCGACTGTGGTAAGAATGCTAAACATTAAAGTAGAACATCATTTATCTGAGAGATGTTTTGATGAACTTTGCCAGTTAATGTAAGAAATGTTACCAGCTGGTAATGTAATGCAGGATAATTTCTACAGCACAAAGAAACTAGTCCAAGGCTTGGGATTACCGATTGAGAAGATATACTGTTGTCTTAATGGATGCATGATATATTGGGGAGAAGACAATCAACTAACAAGTTGCAAAGTTTGCAGATCTTCTAGGTATAAGCAACAGAAATGTAGTTCATCCAAAAGTCAAATAAGTATCCATACAAGAAGATGTATTATTTTCCTTTAACACCAAGGCTACAGAGATTATTTCAATAAAATGTAACAGCGAAATAAATATGGTGGTATGTAGAGCACGAGTCTGAAGAAGGAGTCATGCGTCACTGTTCTGATGCACCTGCTTGGAAGCATTTTAACAATACCCATCCATCATTTGCATCAGAAAGTCGAAATGTAAGGTTGTAATTATGCACTGATGGATTCCAACCATTTGGACAAACAAGGCAATAGTATTCCTCTTGGATAGTGGTAGTTACACCTTTCAACTTACCTCCTTCATTGTGTATGAAAAAGGAGTATATGTTCCTTACCATAATAGTTCCTGGACCCAAAAATCCAAAAGACATGTTGGATGTGTATTTACAACCCTTTATTGAAGAAATGAAGCATTTGTGAGAAATTGGGGTTGAAACCTATGATGCGTCACTGAAGAATTAATTTTTAAATGTGTGCCGCACTTATGTGGACCATAAGTGATTTTCCAACATATTTAATGTTATCCAGATAGAGTAGGTAAAACTGAATGTCCCTACTGTAAAGAAGATTTAGATACATTTACTCTAACAAAAGGTGGGAAACAATCTTGGTTTGATAATCACTAAAAATTCTTACATCCTAGCCATCCATTTAAAAGAAATAAAACAACTTTTCATAAAAATAGAATCATAAGAAAAAATAGCTCATGTTGTCCTTTCTAGTGATTAGATCTTACAAGAAATAGAAAGTCTGAGTTTAAAGTGAGTCATGAACTCTGGTGCTTATGAGACTAACCGCTGAATTCCCAGGAATAATAGTTGGAGAAAACAGAGCATTTTTTGAGATTTACCCTATTGGCGAACAAATCTTATTCAACACAACCTTGATGTTATGCACACTTAGAAAAATGTCTTTGACAGTATATCCAACACTGTGATGAATGTAGAAGGGAAGTCTAAGGATAACACTAAATCAAGGGAATACTTGAAGGGATTTTTCTATCGGCCTAAATTAGCAAAGAATGAAGCTACAGCGAAATATCCAAAGGCATGTTATACTCTCGATAAACCATCGAAAACAGTGTTGTGTGAATGGCTTCAAAATTTCAAGTTCCCAGATGGATATGTGTCAAACATGGGCCGGCGTGTTGACATGCGAAAGCTAAAGTTTTTCAGGATGAAAAGGCATGACTGTTATGTCTTCATGATGAGATTACTCCCGATAGCATTTAGGGAATTGCTTCCGTTAAGTGTTTGGCGGGCATTAACAGAATGTGGAATTTCTTCAGAGCCCTCACTTCAACCGTTATCAAAAAAGTAGATATGTTAAGGCTTAATTATGAAATCCCCATAATCATTTGTAAATTGGAACATATATTTCCCTCAAGTTTCTTTGATTCAATAGAGCATCTTTCGATGTATTTAGCATATGAAGCATGGATGGCCGGTCCAGTACAATATCGATGGATATATCCATTTAAGAGGTAAAACACTTTATTTTTTTCTACATATTCTTAACGTTAATAAAATTATTCATCTTGTAAAAAATATAACATTATAGGTATCTAAGGAAGCTAAAGAAGAATGCGAGAAATAAAGCCAAAGTTGAAGGCTCAATATATAATGCTTATTTAGTCGAGGAAGCTTCAGTATTCTGTGCACATTTTTTTGAACCACATGTGATTATATATTCAAAAGCATAGATGTACATGGGGAAGATCCAATGGAACAAGCTAGCAACTTATCAATTTTCACATGCCCTAGTAGGCCCTTAGGAAAAGCAAAAACTAAATACCTGACGGAAGAAGAATATTCAAAAGCATAGATGTACATCTTGCTAAATTGTCCAAAAGTACAACCCTTCATTAAGTATGACTACTTAATTTTAAGTGAACGGATTTCTTTGGTTGCCTTTTGCTTTTTTGCTAATTTGTGTATTTGTTTCAATGTGAAGCATTTTTGTCAATGAGTTGCTCTCAAGGAATCCAGACATCGATGATGGATGCATTGATGAGATATTGGAACATGAATTCCCGATGTGGTTCTTCACCTTTGCTTATAATCCTTTGAATGGCATTTCCAACCAATTTTTGCAAGACTTGTATAAAAAATTGTTAAGAAGTTATAAATCTTATAGCGGGTGCATAGTGAATGGCTTCAATTTCATACAAAGAACCATAGTTTTGATAAAGTGACAATGAATAGTGGTGTATGCATAAAAGGCACAAATTATACGACGGATGAAAATGACTTCTTTGGCCAATTAGTTGAAGTTTTGTGTTTGGAGTACCCAAGAATACCAATCAAGCGAACAATCTTGTTTAGATGTGATTGGTTTGATCCGACACCAAATTTGGGGACCAAATGTCCTCAAGAGTATAAGCTAGTTGATGTGAATTACAAGAGATTCTTCAATAAATATAAATCATTTGTTCTTGCTATCCAGGCAACTCAAGTTAATTATACAACGTATCCCAGCTTAAAGCGTAACAAAGTTGATTGGTTGGTAGTGTTTAAAGTGAAAGCTAGATATATTGTAGAGCTTCCTAAACAATCATATACGACTACATCAACATCCGTTGAAGCACCTTTTCAGCATGATGAAAATGAATTCTTCTTGATACAGATAAATTATAATGTTGCAAAACCATCTCTACGTGACCCAATAGATGCATTAATTGAAGTATACAATGAAGAAGTTGAGAGTGAAGAGGAACCTCTGTATGAATCAGAAAACAATGATGAAGATGATGACCTTGAAAAGTTGAGAGTAATAGTGCATAAATTTAAGGTATTATGTTCATGAAAGTGTCATGAGCAACAAACATGAGTTAATAGTCATCGTAGCATATGTTCATTATGATTTGTATTTAAATCATACATTCATATATATATATATATATATATATATATATATATTATAATATATTATATTTATATTGATATATTGTCTGATGTGATGATACTTGATTAGGCAAGGATGAGAGGGATGAGTCGTAGAGGAGGCTCCAAACATAAAGGCTCATTTGATCATGTAATGCAGAAGGGTTCAATTACATATCAAGAGAATTAGCGCATTCATGGTGAGCATGATAGTGAGCCTTTTACATCACCACCTGCTCCACAGCCAGTTGTTTCTGCACCTGCGGTAGTGGCCGGTCCATTGGTATCATCTACTGGCAAAGCATTTGTTAGATCATCATCATCATTATCTATTTCTACTCCTTGTGCTAGTGGAGGCACTACTCTTGATAACAGATCCATTGATCATGCTAGAGAGACTCCAGCATTCATGGATAGATTGACTCCTATTATTGTGTTGGGGAAGCCTTGTATACATTTGGTTAATGGAGTGTAAGTATTAAATTATTATTATTATTATTATTTTGTTATTAATTCTTAATATTTTTCATTGTGTTTTGAGTTTCTAAGTAGTTGCTTCCTTAATCTATAGAGTAAAGTTCCTTGGCATTTAATGGCATGGGCCATTAGCTAGCACTTGGATTTTATTTGCATTTCAAATCAACCTCAATATATTTATTTAGTTGATTTTTAATTCTATAACATACTGATTTTAAAGGAATATAAGTAGTTGGTTTTGGGCCAACAGAACTATAAACTCGGACCATGTATTCAACCCATATACTCTGACAATTTGCCTAAGTAGTTGGTTTTGATATGTGCTTTTTATGGCATCATTTGAATTTGCCTGACAGTGAAAAATGATGTTTATTGTTTTCAATCATTTGTTACAATATTTAAGACATGTGACTGAATTCTTGTATACTAATTGGTATATGATAAGACACTGATTCTTAACTACAAGTTTGATTTTGAAATTCATCTAAGCATTTGTAACAAATGATGTGTAATATTTTCTAATATTTGTTAGTATATTTAAGATGTGTGATTGAATTTTTGTATACTAATTGGCATGTGATAAGACACTAATTCTTTTGCTTTAATATACTTGTCTTAACTGTTCCCAATTGTCAAAAATATGACTAGTTAATCCAATAACAAAGAAAAGAAATACTTTCTAGCATGATATTAGCATATGATAGGACAATTATTTATTTTTTATTTAATATTACTTGTGCTTCCTATTCCTAATTTTCTAAATTATGATATACAATAAACACTAGAAGATATCACTTCTAGTATGATTATTGAACTTTGATCTTTTGTCACTCACTTTCCACGAGGGCCTCATCTACTCCCCATATGGTCTTCTGGGTATCATAAGAGTTGGTTTGCAGTTAGAATAAAAAAAAATGTGATGCAAAGTGCATCCTCCTTAAGTTTCTCACTTTTTATTGCTTAATTGTTTGTTTGTATGTTTTCTTTTTGTTTAATTAATATTTGTTTGAGTTCTTTTCTTTTTGTATTCTACTTTATCTAAATGAATTATGATTTATTTGCTTTCATTTCCATGTAGTATTTGATTTGGTTGACGATGCAAAATATATTTGTTGCCCAAAAAATTACATCCTTCTGATTTTTATGCACGGAGAATCACATCTATCTTTAAGGAAAGAGTTGATGAGAATGGCTATTGTTGGAAGAATGTTTCTAAGGAAACAAAAGATTTCTACATGAATAAATTTCAGGTATTAATTAATTCTTATTTTACTTTGTCACATGCTTTTAAAAATGGCATTTTCTTAACAGAATGATGTTTCATCGATTTGGCTCCTAAATGTTATTGGTATATTTTTGGTAAACAGAATGATAATTTTGTCAAGGATGAAAGAGAAATGTTTCTAAGCATTCAAACTTACAACATATCATGTCACACCCTGGCCCACTGCCAAGGTACATGGCAATCACGATGACATCCTAATAAGGTGACATAAGCACCCACCTCATATAGGAATATCGTAAGGCAAAACATCCTGTAACATTTAACACAACTAAAAACATTTGCAACACTCACCTCACATAGAAATTTTAAAATGAGATAACATCAATATTTGTAGCAATTAGGGAAATGTTAAAAAAAACTGAGAACGACAAATAGCAAATCATTTATTACACATTAGTGGATCCGACTATCAAGTTTAACAATGAGAAAGTAACCCAACCTAAATCAACTTGAGGGAAAAGATAAGAGGAAAGTGTAGCCCAGCACAACGACCTAGCGCCACAACTCTAACAATCACCACCTGGAAAGAAAAAAAATAAGGTAGAGTATGAGTAACATAATTACTTAGTGAGTAGTTAACGGGGTTCCAAATGATTTTTTTTTTTAAAGAAATACAACATCATAAATTATTGCAACACAGACAAATAAATGTTAATAAAAGTTTCACAGACAAAACAAATCAATGTTCAATAAAGAAGTTCAGCATAAAAAGAGATGGCCAATAAATTGTTCCCAAACTCAACCACCATCGTAGTTAAGAATGGAACCATCAAGTTTAATTACATGTTTTAAAAAAAAATATATCAAGCTCACCTTGACGATATCAAGCCCACCTTAATGTTGGCCACTGAGTCCACTCATGTGGTGAAACACAGTGTTTCAAAATCAGTGGATGTTTCCACCCACTCCCAATTTAGGTTTTCTCCGCGCCTCCTGAATGGGTATCATACCTCAGCCAGTCTACCATGCCGCCTCTCGCTAGGTCGGACAGTGGAGACCACTACTGTAGTAGCAGAGCCATAGGCTCACAGTCACCTATATACATAAATACTATATCCATATATACACACAATTGAAAAGAACAATTACATGACATTTTACTCTCCAGCAAGTCACCAAAAACAATCATCTCTGATTTCTTTACACATTATCAAACCATATTCACAAGCCAAATAGAAATCACGTTATAAATAGATACTATAAAATCAATATTAAAACATCTTGCCTATTAGCAACAACACGATAAAAGAAAACTTAGTTTATAAACAAAGTTCAGTGAAGACAAGGATAAAACCATTTTAAAACACTATCAGAGAAGGTATCCACTCACAATGCTTAGACCCGTGGGTCTAAGATCCCAAGCGTGACTACTCCTCCACAAGCTCTTTGCCTTTGACAGAGGTTTCACTGCCTATAAGATTTTAAATAAAAATAAAATAAAATAAAATAAAATAAAATAAAATAAAATAAAACTTAACTGAGGATGTATATACGCATAAAATGAATAGACATCAATCTTACAAGTAATGGATGAAGAATTACATTAACTATTGGAGCTTAATTGGATTTAGATCGGTTCAAGATGATAACCAAAACCCCATTTTTCTATCTCTAGTTAACACTTCTCTAAACAAAGATCAATTAAGTGTAATTATCAAAATTATTTATTTTGGCATAAAGAGTGAGTAAAATTAAATATGTCTAAATTTTGGCTTTAAAAAAATTCAAATATAAAATTAAAATGATTATATTCTGATTTTAAAGTGCATAACAAATTGATGATTTGATCAATGAAGATTAAATTAATTAAACCTCTAATACAATTACCTAATCATATAGAAAATCAGCTAAAAGACTTTGAATTTATAAAGCATATGAATCCAAGCCTCTCTCTCTATATATATATATATATATCCAGAAACAAGAATTTAAAAAACAATGCACTGTTTACAATGAAGAAAAAATTCCAACCATAAAATCATGCTTAGGCCCACTACAACATGATTAACCAAATTAAACACCATTTATCTACAAACTCTAGCAAACTAAAAGAAACTCAAGCATGAATTCTTACCCTTTTAAAGGAGGAAGGAGACAAGGAATAGGATCGGCCGCCAATGGAGAAAAAGGTTTCGGCTGACGGAAGAACTAGCTAGGGTTTTTCTTTTAACATTTGATTAAATAGTCACACAAGGCCAAAGAATTACAAAAACACCCCTATAAAGTCTAGAAATTGAATTATAGTGATACAGGAAAGGTTTAAGACCAAAGGCTTACAAAAAAAAATTGAGATTTAATTATAAATCCATGTTTTTAACTATTATCTAAATTAGTAAAATTACTATTTTGCCCATAGATAAATTCAACAATTTAACAAATTACCTCTTAGGTTAAATCCAACCTGAACACCAGGTATTACATATCATTATTTCTATCATTAGTTGGGTATACAAAATGAAGCTACATGGTTGAGTATGTTCCTTAGGAGAACACAGAATTGGAAGTTAGGATAAGGCTTAATTTGTTTAAGTAATTGGTTATGGATTCTATTCCAAATTTTGTAGTGTACTACCTACATTTAAACAAGTTCTGCAGGCAATAAATCAGTCCTGAATCTAGTTGGTACTCATTGAGCTATATCCCTAACAATAGCCAGTACACAAATATATATTGATTTATTTCTATGCGGCTAAACTTGAATTGAAAAGACAATCTAAGGTTCCCAACACTATCAAAATACAAACATATGAAACAAGATAGAGACAGCCACCACACAGGTAGGGGTGTAAATGAGCCAAGCTACTCGTGAGCTACTCGAGATCGGCTCAGTCAATACTCGAATCCGATTCGATTTTTCAAGAGCCGAGCCGAGCTCGAGCTTCTCATTTACGTTATCGAGCCGAGCTCGAGCCCAAACATAATCAGCTCGTGAGGCTCGCGAGCCTAAACGAGCTTATATATATATAATATTAAATTATTTATCTATTAATTACAAAAATATATAATTAAATAAATATATTAAATTGCTTACATTATACATATATTATCCTAATTCGAGCTTAAACGAGCCGAGCTCGAGCTACTCGAGATTTTTAGCGAGCCAAGCTCGAGCACAAAAAAATGGCTCGAGCCTTCAAATAATGTATTCGAGCCGAGCTCGAGCCTGGTGATACTCGGCTCGGCTCGGCTCGTTTACAGCCCTCCACACAGGCAAGAGAACTTTAGAAAGTAGATGCGTTCAATTCTAAATCAGAACAATAACAAAGAAAAATACCATAGGTCAATATAAGATTGAAACAAAGATGGTATATGGATACCCATCTATCATTTTCCTTGACAAGATATGTTATTACAAAAACAAAGAATTTAAGCATGCTTATATTCATTTAATTCATATAAATGTACATATACATATGCCTAATCTCTTTTTAATTGGCTTGTTTTGTATAAAGGAAAAGTATTGTTCATATATCTGCATTGTTTATAACCAAAAATATAAGTGCATGATGTGTCATTTAATTTGATGTTATTTCTCACTTAATTAACTATTTGGTATGGAAAATTATAGATTTTATTTCCAAGCCTAGATAAATTGTTAGCTCTTTCCTTTCATTATAACCTTAGGACTACTATTTCTCATGCTTCATGAAAAGATCTTATACTATATTTATGGAAGCTCTTATATCCAATTGTTATAATAGGCTAATGAATTTGTGTTGATTGAAGTAAATTCCATAATTAATCTGATCAATTTTGAAGTTAAGATACAATTACATATTATATGATTTTACAAATCTGAATTACAAAAACATTTTGTTTAGGATGAGTCATTCTCATCATTTATTAAGATAGCCTAGTCACATAAGGCTGCAGAGCATTATCGAGCATTGATGTGTAGTTTGAAAAAAGCAAGGAAAAGGCCATGCATGTGAGTGATTTTGCATGGCAAATATGGAGGGAGTCGTGGAATACACCAGAATTTAAAGTCGGAGTGACAAATTTGCTGCAAATAGGCTTAGTGAGACAGGAGGACATGGATGTGGTTTATCCCAGCACACAGGAGGCTCAGTTTCCCATGCCTCCCATGATGAGCGATTGGTAAGTTATTCTATTTGAATGAATATGTTTCTATATAACAAAGAGTCTGTATAATATAACCTAATTCAATAAATCTGTTATATTATTCCAGAGATTAAAGCTTGGCCATGACCCTCTTCCGTATGAGCTTTTTAAAGTAACACATACGAAGAAGGTACGTCAGAGCTCATTGATGCATGAGCTCAAGCCATTAAGGTAAGTGCCAATTTCATTTGTTTTTTTTTAATTTAAACTTTATTTGCACTACTTGTATTTCTATTCATTACTTTGATATCAATATTTAACAAGTAAAATCCATTGATGTAGGATCATTATTTGGAGCTTATGGAGCAAGCATCCCAAACACAAGAAGGGCACGGTGAGCCTCCTGTTGTGGATGAAGCAACTATCTATTATGAAGATATAGGGAAGAAAAAAAATGCAGGGTATACGGAGTTGGATCCCAGGGATCTATTTTTTATCCCCAGTCATCTCAGAGCTTGTCTACCAGTACATCATCGAAGGCAGTAAATATTGAGATTAAAGAGCTAAAGCAGACAGTTGTTCAATTGCAAGATAACAACAAAGAGCTTCAACAGAGTTTGCTCGGGATAAAGGAGGAAAAGGACCAATATCGAGAAGAGCTGATGAGCTAGATGAAAGACATGATGGCGCATTTCGAGATCAGGATGCTTCAGCACTCGCAATTTACCAATCTGGTGTCACAGCCATTGACTGATGGTGATGATCATCATCATTTAGATGACATCTACTATCATGTAGTACTATTTTTCTTATAGCGTTTTGTATTGAACAAATGTGTCTTTATAGCATGCTATGTTGAAGTTGATATTTTATGTTGAAACTAGTATTTTGTGCTGAAATAATTACAGGTAATATATCTACATGTTATTATATATATTGTGACAATTATTTTTAGGGATAACAGAGAATTAATATTTATTTTATTTATTTTTTATAAATTTAGAAACGGATTACAATCCTATTATTCTGTTTCCAAAATTTTTTAATTTTTTAATTTAGAAACGGATTAATATGTTATTGAATTTATTTTATTTTTAAAATTTTAAATTTAGAAACAAATTAAAAATGAATAGTTTGTTTTAAAAATTAATCTATTTTATAGGCAATTAAAATTAGAAACCGATTTATTTCTGTTTCTAATAAAAAACATATTTAAAACAAAACGTTCGGTTTTTAATCTATTTCCAATATTTGAAATAGATATGTTTCTAATCTGATTCTAATTTTTGAAACGGATTTGAATTTGAAACAGATTAGAAACGGAATGTATTCTGTTTCTATTTATAAATTTAGCAACGGAACTAATTTCGTTGCAGATCTGTTTCTAATTTTAGAAACGCGCACTTTTTGCGTTGCTAATCAAATTAGCAACCAGTATTTTAGAAACCGCAAAATTCCAATTCTAATCCATTTTTAAATTAAATTAGCAATGGATTAGAAACGGAAAGAGTTGTTTCTATACTGTGATTTTGTTGTAGTGTGTCAAACAAAAGGCAACTAAAAAAATTTGTTCAAAGGTGTAGAGATACAAGGATAAATTACCAAGCTCGAATGGTAGTGTCAAAAATAAAGAGTAAACAATGGACCATAAAGACGTTTGATGATGTGCATAATCATTTTTTACTAACAACTCCATTGAAGATGATGAAGATATGGTCTCACTGTCATATTGGTGAGACATGTAGAAATTTGATGGAGACATTGCATAAGAGTAGAGTGGGACAGAGCTAAATGAGTCGAATATTAAATGAAACACAATCAAATACAAGATCTGCACTAATTACAAGGGTTGACTATTCTAATCATTTGTGGGGAGTTTGAAGCAATAATATTAAATGAAACTCAATGACGGATTTTTCTTCTTTGATGTCGAGCCTGATGAGTTTGGTCAAACTAGATGTGTCTTTTGGGTAGATGGAAGATCTACAATGGCATATTCAGAATTTGGAGATGTTGTCATTTTCGACAATACTTATAAAACTAATAGAATTGGTTTCCCCTTTGCTCCTTTTGTTTGGGTCAACCATCACATGTAATTGATTTTATTTGGTTGTGCTCTAATCGCTGATGAAAAAAAAGAAAGTTTTTTATGGGTATTCCAAACATGGTTGAGATGTATGCTAGGGAAACATCGAAAAACCATAATTACAGATCAAGACTCGGCTATGGGGAAGGTCATTGCAAAAGTGCTTCCAAATTCTGGCCATCGACTTTGGTCTTGGCATATGGGAAGAAACTCAATAAAGTATTTAGTAGATTTGAAGAGTAAAGAGGCCTTTATGAGGGACTACAACAATTGGTTGCATCGTAGTGAATCGATTAAAGCATTTGAAATTAGATGGGGTGAACTTAAAGCAACATCCAACATTAATGATAAACATTGGTTGAGTAAGATGTATAACATTCGACACAAATGGGTGTCTCTATATTGCTAAGATATATTCACAGCTGGAATGACTTCTACACAACATAGTGAAAGTATCAACTCATTGTTTTTTATGGCTTTGTTAATGCACAAACTATTACACAAGTGATCCAACTGAGAAGCATGCAGGAGAAGTGTAAACAAGAGCTTTATCTATATATTGCTAAGATATAATAACAGCTGGGATGACTTCTACACAACATAGTGAAAGTATCAACTCATTTTTGTATGGCTTTGTTAATGCACAAACTATTACACAAGTCATCCAATTGAGAAGCATGCAGGAGAAGTGTAAACAAGAGCTTTGTTTAATATCTTTCAAGTAGAATTATGAGAAAGTGATAGTATGCTTGTGGAACCAGTTCGAGATGGGTCTGAAATGCAAAATATATAATATGTAATCAAACTGTTGTGTTTAGCAAAGATTGTAGTGAAGATGGAGAGCCTTCCGCTACATGCTCTTATAAGAAGTTTGAGAGAGAAGGTGTGTTGTGTCGCCATATTTTGAAAATATTTAAAGAGGTTGCAAAGATTCCTAAAAGATATATTCTATGCCGCTGGACTATCGATGCAAGATATAGGTCAAGTGTTATGATGGTTGAGACATGCAACAATGTCTTCACAATCTTGATGAAGTGGAATGCACAAAATATGTGTTTTCGTATCGCACAATCTATATCATCCCTAGAGATGTATGAGAAAATTTTACCTAAGCTTAAAGACATTTTTTAAATGCTTGGTGAAATGTCTAGTGCGCCAGAACATAGACCATGCATCGGCCAAAATGAGGAAAATCAAGAGATTATTGGTTCCTCTTCTTGCCTTGCTTTCTCAAATGAAGATAACATTTGTGGGTCAAACATTAGTATTCTTGATCCAGAACCTATCAAGAGCAAAGGTCGATCAATAGTGAATATAAGGATTGAGTATGGTATCGACCTTCAATTATCATCTAAGAGAAAAAGGACTTGTAGTAAATGTGGAGAAAAAGGTCATTACATGACTACTTGCATATTTAGTAAGACATTTTTTTCCTTTTAAAAAGTTGTATCTATTTATTTTATATTTTAATCATTATTTATTATTTACTAAATGAAACTTTTCATTTGTGAATGTAGATCTACTCTAAGCAACAAGGAGCACCCACTTTTTGAAGCTACTTGTGATTTCCATTTTGGAGTTATAAACAAGATATCATTCTAGGACAAGTGATTTATGTAATCAATATTTTATTGTGTACTTTAATATGTTGGATGAATCTTTAATGGCTTCGTTGTGATGATGGCCATGTTTTATTGTATTTTAATTTTGGATGAAGTTTTTGGATTTTCAACCATTATAATGGTCTATATTAGTTGATAAGCCAAATGATGTGCAAAATAGTGATTAAGTGTGAAAACTATGTTTTTTTTATGTAGTTGAGTTCTCATGTACTCATGGTTTCCAAGAGGATATTAATGAGGTTGATGGATTAGTGTTTTATTTTTTTATTCTTTATACATCTCAACCTAGATGTATTAACAAGTGTTAGGCGAAGGAAGGAAAAAAAAAAAGTTTTTCATAGGCCTGGATTGTTATTCTTTGAATGTTCTATTCTAGAGTCTGATAGGAAGTTTAGGTGGCAATGTTTTCGTGTTGATCATTAAGCTCATATAAGTTCCAAAATTGTGTTTTATTTGTAGTTGCCACAACTAATGTTGTTGAGGCATGTTCTGGTGTCAATGTGGCAGTCATGATTGGTGTGTTCCTGAGAAAAGAAGGAATGAAAAGAAAATATGCTATGTCTAAATATGCATTTATCTAAAAATCTCAAGCTTTTGTCCTTCAAAAACAAGCAGCTGCAAATTACAAGGCATGAATCATATTATTATGTCTATGCTTCTGTATAGTTGTCTAAATAAACAAGTTTGATCTCATGTATGGGGATTTCTTGTGGTTTGTCCAAATATAAATGATATGCATTGCATAATGCCCTGCAGGCCCTTGTTGTGGCTAAACCTGTAGACTCCAATTTACTCCTAACAGAGTTTGCTCAATCCATTTTGAGAAAAACATAACATGCCACAATAATGCATTAGGGTAGATTTCTGAGCAATTGAGCATTCAAATGGACTTTGGAGATAGCAACATTCTGATGATGAATGGTACATGGTACATATATATAGATAGTTGCTCACTTATGCGTTTGTTATATGCATATGTATAAATCAAATCATTGAGAATAATTTCACACTTTTGTATGTTGCTCTCTCCAAAGTGGCTTTGATGATACAATACCATAAGTTAGATAGGATTGAAATATAGAATCAAACAACAAAAAACAATCCATTGTATCCTGATCTTTGCAGAAGCTTAAATTGTAAAACAAAACTATTTAATCCATTGTTGGTAATACATCTTCAATTCCTTTTTGCTGCACCATCAAGCATGAATTCTTCAGAACAAGTACTATTATCTTTATTCAAATCAACTCTCCAGAATCAAACTCAAAAGGCCTCTAATAAAAAACACTTAAAATTAAATCAAAGAGATAAAATGAGCAGCTAGTAAAACAGACAACCACCAAATGAAAGAACTTAACCAAAAATTCAAGCCAACCCCCGACCATCTCAACCTTACTGTCAAACATCTGCACCGGCACCGGCAGCATCTTTGGCCACCCCAAACTCATGAACCCTGAGAAGCAACTCGACATCAGCAATCAAGAAATAAACAGCTTGCATGGGCTTCAACATCTCCACAATCTAATTTTTCAAAAAAATGAAAAACTAATTTTGGAATTAATATAGTCAGGGTATTTTTTGGATCAAAAGATCACCTCTAAGAGATGGCTTGGAATTGGAATCTGGCAATGGTGAGGCAACATTACAATCTTCAACAACAGTAACAGGAATATCTTTTCTTTAACAATAGTAACAGGACTATCCTTCCAAACATTCACCATCCCAAACAATCTTCACCTACTAAACAAGAATTTCAGAACCACAATCCAGATCTGAATCCACCCAAGAGATTAGAGTACCGACAATGCTGCTGAGAAGGGAGATTAGAGCAGGCTTTGGCTTTGAAGGCGTTGCTCCAAACGAGTTTGACAAGGCGAGGGACAAGGTGTTGGAGCTAGTCGGCAAGATCGGATCCGGCCGAGGAAGGAGATCCGACAGCAACATCAACTGTGGCGGAGATTTGGGCGCAGTGGTCCTGTTCGTGGAGAAGGGCGTCAGAGAGGGAATAGAGGAGTCGGGGTCAAGGAGGTGGTGGAGAGGGGGTTTTTTGAAAGGGCGAGTGTCGGAGAGAAAAGAGGAGATGGAGGAGGTCGAGAGGGTAGACAACTTTTCACCATCAAATGCCGCTTTTCTCAAAATTATGTATCAGCCATTAGATGGTCATCAAACGATTACTGCAGGGGGCATCCCAAGAATTGAATTATATATATATATATATATATATATATATATATGTTTTATTATCTTATTTAATCTAAACATGGCAAACAACCCAATTAGGCTCGACCATGGGTCAAATGTGTCGGTTTCCATTTACATAAAGGTATATCTAATTATCTTATTTTATCACTATAATTTATAGATCTTATCATGAGATGTATTAAAAAAAAACTGTTTAAAATTTTGAATTAGTTGTTAATACGGATGTAATTGCATGTTATTTAAATTTTTTACTTATATATGTAATTTTTTATATATCTATGTAAAAGGGCATAATTATTAGTTAATATAGTTTTTAGTTAGTAAAATTTTCAAATTACTTTATTATAAAGGTATGTGAAAAAAAAATTTATAAAAAGTTTTAAAATTATATATATATATAAAGAGAGAGAGAGAGAGAGAGAGAGAGAGAGAGAGAGAGGTTCAATCATCTATGGACATTCGTAGAATCGAAATCTATGAACGTTGCTATCAATCATTGGATTTCGATCCAACGGTTGATCGCTATTTGATGAATAGTATTACCGTGCTTGTAAAAAGTGAGATGCACAGTAAATTTGATTTGAACCGTTCAATCAATTTGTGCATAGTAACTAAACAAATCTCAACCGCCAAACCCGATTTCTACTAGACCTACAGCAACCTTTTAAAAAACCAAAACTAAACTAATCAACCCAACCTAACCCATAATTAGCTCTCACTGTAGCAGGTTAATGGGCACTGTGCTTGTCTGTGGACGTTCTACGAACGTCCACAAATGACCTTTTCTCATATATATTTTTATATATATAACAACACATCTTGCAGGGACATCTCACGATTTTACATTTATAGGCGTTCTATAGTGTCGTTGGATTCAAATTCAACGAACAGTATCAAACATTATTAAGTAGGATTGTATAGTGATCATACACGATATACTCCCTCCGTTCCTTTTTATCTGTCGAGATTAACCGAATCTCACGTACCAATAAAATTAGTTATTTCACAAAATTTTATAAAAAATTAGTTTTCTTTCCAAAATTACCCCTAATTTATATCTCCACATTTCTCTCTCATGTTTAATTCCAAGAAGCGAATTAAATAGAGTGTTAAGGGTGATTTTAGAAAATAATAATAATAATAAATGCTTCTTGATATTAGAAAACGACAAATAAAAAGGAACATGGATTTGTGACAAATAAAAAAGAACGGAGGGAGTAATAATTATGCACAATTCTCTGTATAGTAATAATTGTTAGATGTTAATTTAACCACTATCATTATAAATTCTTAAATAAGAGTAACTCTTAAAATATATGGGAAAATTACTTATTAGTCCCTTGAACATTTTGTTTATTCCAATAAGTCCTTCTGAGAAAAAAAAATTATCCTCTACAGTCCCTCCTTTTTACAACCAGTTCTATTTCATCCCTTTGGCCACCTTTGGAAGTTCGAATTCTGTTCAGCAATACATAAATTTGAATAGATTCGTCAAATAGTAAACAGATACACCAAAAAAACTAAAGAGCAAAACTTAAAAATAAAAGTGATGTATGAATAGTTATCTGAGGTAGTAAAACTAAAAATTGAATGTGATGTAAACATAGTAAATCTGATGTTATCTAGCCGTTGGACTTAAAAATAATTTTGTGAAAAATGAGAGACTTCCAAAGGATTTGAAAAAATCAAAAGTTTTTTTTTAGTTTAATGGTAAAGTTGTTTGGACTTTTAAACAATTTCTCAAAATATATACAATTGAGGTTTGCTTTATATATATATATATATATATATATAGAAAAACGTAAAAACAAAAAATAAAAGAGAAGGTGAAAACAGAAGGTGAAAACAAGAAAGAGAATATTAGGCTCATCCAACCGCCCAGTCGTGCTTAGATTTAAAACCTACACACCACCTTTTACATCTCAGGCATGTGCATGTGAGGTTATGAACTTCATTTATTTTCTTTTTTTTACCCTTTGCAATTGATTCTTTTAAATTTATATTTTAAATTTTTTATTTGGGTCAATGCACCGTCTCACATGAAACCTTTTCTCTATTTAAAGGTCGGTTGCACATATGTCTTTTTTAATTTATTTTTGTCATGACTTAAATTATTATTTGTATCATCTATATTTTTCTCAATACAAAGTATTTATTTATTTGCAAACAATTTATCATACACAAATTTATCAAAATCTACCCATGCTATATCACCAGCAACTTTTATCCTAAAACTAATATTAATTAAAAAAAATGAAAAAAATCACACATCAAATGTCTGGCATAATAATTTTATTTTATAATATATTATTTTTAATATTTGTGGACTAACAACTTTAACTTTTATATTGAGAGAGAAATGAAACAACAATTCTTTGATTATAGGGATGGTGACATAAATAAATAAAAATGAACAAAAAAAATTGAATGACATGGATTATATTAAGCATTTTACAAGTACAAAACAATTGAAATCAACATCATGAAAATTTTGTATCTTTAAAATTGAAATAAACTTTTTTAATTTTCTCCAAATATTGAAAATTTTAAATTTTTTTTTTTTTTAAACACTACATGTTCTGCTTCAATTATCCAAATGAAACGGGAAGTTGCTTATCGAAAGCGAACGATATAAAAATATTGTTATAAGAATTAAAGAAATTGATTGCAAAATAAATGTTATTTCAATATATCACAAGTATTGGAGTCACCTACTAAATAACATGTATCAAGTTTAACAATGATTTTATTATAAATTAACTAGATATGTACTTTTAAAACTCTTGATGATTAAGCTTCAAGAAGAGATACTCATGTTGGTAATTAGATCCTAAGATGAATTACAAGTTAGATTGGTGAAGAGACCCTTTTTTTTTTAAAAGGGAGAAAGGATGAAGTGCCATTGGTTTGTTCTCTTGAATTTATTTTTCATGTTATCCAAGTTTTTATTTTGTACTTAAGTTCCCTTAAATGCAAGTGATCTCATATTATATTGTTTATGCATTGATATATAATTTTTCAGTACAATCAAGCTTTTCACATTCTAATTATATTAAGTACAATTAAGTCCAGTAAATTCAACATGAGCACTTAACTAGTTGTGGTACTATTGTCTTCTCTTTCAAGTATATCTGAGAAGCATTTCATTTCTTTATAGTTTAATTTGTATTAAAGAATCTGAAATCCCTTTCTCTTTTTTGAAAATGAATATCTGTTTTAATTTATCAGAAATAATGAATATTTGAACATCACTTTTGTTCTCTTGAATTTATTTTTCATGTTATCCAAGTTTTTATTTTGTACTTAAGTTCCATTAAATGCAAGTGATCTCATATTATATTGTATATGCATTGATATACAATTTTCAGTACAATCAAGCTTTTCACATTCTAATTAAGTACAATTAAGCCCAGTGAATTCAACATGAGCATTTAACTAGTTGTGGTACTATTGTCTTCTCTTTCAATTATATTTGAGAAGCATTTCATTTCTTTATGGTTTAATTGGTATTAAAGAATCAAAAATCCTTTTCTCCTTTCTGAAAATGCATAATCTGTTTTAATTCAACAGAAATAATGAATTTCTGAACATCACTTTCCAAACTGTAAATTATTGGTAGGCATTGAATCTTTAAACAAGAAATTAATGGAAGTTCACAATCTGATATGATACGCAACTAAAAATAATAAAACAAACCATTGATTTGCAATAATGAATGAATTTCTGAACATCACCATCCAAACTGTAAATTATTGGTAGGTATTTGAATCTTTAAACATGAAATTAATGGAAGTTCACAATCTGATATGATACACAACTAAAAATAATAGAACAATAATGCACACACTGCTACTAACTTTTAACTGCACTAAAGTCCAGAGATGCCATTTTAGATCCATCTCTTCGCTATAGACATTAATGGAAACATATTTAACACCTTCAACTGCAGAGAAGCCAGGACTATAATTTATGGTAACTGTTTTTCTGAATGTGATTGTATAGAGATGTTATTTTATATTCATATTATGATCTCAATGAAAAGTATTACTGTCAAATCCCATGTGAAATAAAGAAACAGGTTGATCTTGTGCTGCAAATGCCATTATAGAGATGCTATTTTATATCTATATCTTGGTACAAATGAGATTGATATTCATATGAAATAAAGATTTCAGGTTGATATTGTGTAGCAATTGGCACTATGTTGTACACTTTGATAATAACTACTCTTTGGATGCTGCTCATTGGGAATCTCTTTGGAGCCAACTGTCTAAATTATTAGCTCATGAAGCCTGTGGTGAATGCTGTGTTTTGACTTATCATTCAGAGTGTAAAGAAGACAAAGTAAAATTGAACTCAAATCTGCAGAACTGAAAACATGTCTGTACTGTTCTGTTAGATAGATTTCGATGACAAACAGTGCCGAACTGGCTTCAGAAAAGGCCAGGAATTGAAGGCCAAGAAGACTGGATCTGAGAATGTATAAAAAGGATGCAATGCTGTCCATTTGTATTGCCTTGGTTACTTAATTGAGATTTAAAATATATATATATATATATATAGCACATTATATAACAACTAAGAATTTGGTGTTAGTGTTACATTCCGAGGTTCTGTCTCTCTGTCTATCCTTTTCATATAAAGAAATCCTTTTTCATATAAAGAAAACATTGCTACTATTAATCTTATTTCTTGGCATCCACATGGTCACAGCTAATGACAGCAGATATATATAAACTTTTCTGTTTGGAAGTATGGAACTGAGCTTCTTCTTTCTTCATGATTTCATAAGATTATTAAGAGGTTGGAAAAGGAGTGATGGAGAGCACGATGTAGACTTTACACTAAACCCTAAACCCTATAAAAATTAGAGACAAAGCCAGCTCAAGAAAAAGTAAAATGCTGGACCAAATAAATCACAAAAAAGTTCAGCACTTTGCTTGTCTGCTAAAACATGAGAGAACATGGACTCATGCCCCAATTCAAACAAGATACAGCAACAACAGAGAAAATTTTCTTAAAACTTCATCCAAACTCTGAATTATATTATCACCAAAAAGATTCAATATTCATAATGGAATCTCCCCAACACTACAATTCAGGGGACTGGTTTGCTATGACCAAGACAAAACCAAAACAAAATTATGTACACTCTTGTTGAACATGTGTGAATGGAAGTTGAAGACTAGCAAGCATAACAGAGTGGTGTACTAGTGTATGGATGAATCAATGGTAACCTCTGAAGCCTCCTCGAGATTGGAATAACTCCAACCTAGCCTTGGCATCAGGGAGCAATGAATCCACAATGGGATCTTGCACCATGAAGCTCTGTTTCGATGCCCACTCAAGCACCGGCAGAACTTCAGCCTGAGCCAATAATTCACTTTCCGGGACATGGTGAGCAATGTAGCATAGTAGGATCAATGCCGGAATCTGAACTGTTTGATCACCAAAGTACACAAGCTGAACTATGTGCTTGGCACCCCCGGCATCGATGATCGCCTTTGAATGGTCGAGATGGAGGTAATTCTCCGTGCAGGCGAACTTTGTCAGTGCAATGGCAGCTTCCTTCAATACCACCTCTTCTCTCTCATCAAGAAGCTTCACTAATGGCCCTATGATCCTGGTCTCAGTTGCTCGGAAAGTTCTTGATAAACAACCTAAAGAGATAATGCAGGGAACTAGAAGTTCATCAAACTCGGCTTTCTCCACCACGCGCAACAGCTGATCAACCACCGCCCGGGCGGTGGTTGAAGTAGGCTTGAATGCAGAACGACGGAGCTCAGCATCCTGCTCCGCCATGCGAGAGATCTCCATCAAAGCCATGGCGGAGTTGCACTTAACCTCCTCCGTGCCCTTCTCCAACAGCACAGCAAAGCAAAGAAGGGCCTTTGACTCAGTAATGTTCTTGCAAATAGCAGCGTTGCATTTGGCAAGATGCCAAAGAGCCCGGGCAGCCATGGCTTTCATCCAAGCCTTAGTGTCAGGGTCCTCGAACTCCCTCCCTTTGAGGTTCGCCCCAGAGAGCGACCCCTGATGTTGGTGCCTCACAATCAGACCATTAGACTGGGTCTTGTTGTTACCAGATCTGGCAGCAATGGTGGACTGGATCACAGCATGCATCTGGTTCTTCTTCCCATTCTTGCCGAGCGGGTGCTTAACCTGGCTCTGCTCGGAAGCATCCACAGAACTCACAACGTTCACAAGCTCATTGCTTTGGTTGCTATTACTCGCAAGCACCGCCGAGTGGATGGATGTAACCTTGGAAGGGATCAAATACTTACTATGCTCCTGCACGGTCTCAAACGCGAGATGGCCGACGAGGAGCCGAACAACGTTGTTCTGCGCGAACACATCCTGGCACTTGGGATGATGTTCAGCGAGCTCAGCCACCGCCCAGGCGACTCGAGCCTGAACACGCATCGGACCTTCTTTAAGGATCTTGGTGAAAACAGAACACGCCCCAGCGATCACCATCTGTTCGACGCTCTCCGGGTCACGCCCGAGCAACCCAAGCGCATGCGCCGCGTTATCCTGCCCCTCCACCCGACCTTCCTTCAAAAGCCTCAGCAACGGTCCGACACCATCCTCTTCTATAATCAACTTCCCGTTGCGGTCGTTGTCCCGAGCAAGTGACACCAGCGTTGCAGCAGCATCCGACCGTGTATCCAAATTCCCAGTGTGCAGCTTCGCGATCTCCATCCAAATAAAGAACAAAATAGGCTCGTTCTGCGCGATCGGTGGCAAGCCAAGATGCACATCATCATCATCACCATCATCATTGGAAGACGAAGAAGACACACGAAGCAACCAAGAGAGATCACCAATAGAGTTATCAAGAGAAACAACAGTCTTCTTGAAGGCAGTAGTAGGGATGATAGTGAAAACACGTTTCACAAGGCCGTGAGTGCGGCACTTTGCGACGAGCGACAAGGCTTTGTCGAGCGCTTGTTCGGTGTCGTCCATGATGCGACGAGCCGGTCGCTCATAAAGCTCAGCACGGGCGGCTTGGCGGAGTAGACCCGCCAGCCGTTCAGTCTTGGACTTGAGTTCCAGACACTCTTGACGGAACGTGTGCGCCTCGTCCGCCCATTTGGCCACTTGGTCCGCTAACTGGATCGGTTTCGCCAAGATCGCCTTAGTCCCAACTTCCATCATCTCTTTCTACAAAGAAACAACTAGTGTGTTGTTGTTCTTGTTCTTCTTGTTCTTGTTCTTCTCTTTCTGTATCCTTATGGCCTGGAAATTGGGGGAGAGAGTTACGGAGGAAAAATGGAAAGGGGTGGGGAATGATGATGATGATGATGATGATGATGAGCTGGAGACACCGGGGAGTTTTACAAGGTCAAACGCGTGTTGTGGAACTACTACTAGTGGTTGGGTTGCTGCTGCAAGACTGCAAGACTACAAGACTACTAGCGGTGTGGGTGTATGTGAGTATGTATATATTAGTATAGGGATTGGATTGGATTTTCTTGGGGTTGGAACAACCGTTTAATTTGTGGATGGGTTGGGAGGGGGGAATGGTTTGTATGGGATGCTCCAAATGGTCCGGAGAGTTGGAATACTTGGTGTTAAAAGAATACGGCTGGGAAAGGACTTGCTGCAGGTTGCTTGTGCTTATCGCATAGGGTTGGGACTTGGGGGTCAATGGGACAAGTTGCCATGCTGTTAGTTACCTATCTATTGATCTATTTATCACCCATGTGACCCATGTAAATATCAATTCAATCAAGTATTTTTTTTAAAAAAAAATTATAATTTTAAAAAATATATATAAAGAGTGATTGTAACTAATATTATTGTTATTTATTAGTTATGGGAAAGATAGTTATAATAGATATTTTTATTCTTAAAAGAATCAAGTAGGCTGACTCCGCCAAAACTATTAAATATAGTTTCAAATTTTTGGGTTTACGCATTTAGTTCCAAAAACATGATATATAATCTTTAAAAAATAATTCAATGGATTCGGTCTTATGGTAACTACCACAAAATTGAGACATGGTCCATTTTTAATTATAAATTTATAAAATTTTTATTATTATATAATATAAAAATAAATTAATAATTATATTAAAATTTTATTATTTTTTATTTTAAAAATCACTAAATTAAGGTAATCTAACTGATGAAAATGAGCCACATCTCATTTCTTCGTAATTGCCACGAAATCAAATTGGGATCATTAATCTTTATAAAGAGTTTGGTTCTCTTAACTCTATGATAAATGTTTTATAAGTGTCACTTTTATTTTATTTTTTTTTTCGACTGACGTTTTACTTGTATTTTGATTTGCTCTTTACTCCCATTGAACTGCATGGTCTCATCATCTTATACTCCCTTTTGGCATCCTCTATCCAATTCAGTACTGACAAGAATAGAAGATAACATTATATCAAATATTAGAAAGTTTATATTAAATTAAAGAAATCTAGAAATTACAAATTTTATTTTCTATGGATTTTCAAATCTCCTTCATTATGAATGGATGTTAAACTTATTAGAAAATTTAGAATGGCATTTGGTGGCTTGCTAGTCGCCTTGTATTATTTTTATGGTTGAACTTTAAAACGAGTTGATATGATGCGATTGTTGGAATTGATAGGCTGGTTTGTCAAGTGTTTTAAATAATAAAAAACAAAACTTTTGAGCCTTTTGTGACTTGCATTTACTTTACAACCATGATCTCAGAGCACGTCTTTAAAAGCCTTTGCATTCTACTTTTAATTTTTGATTTTTTTTTTTAAATTTAGAAAATTATTTAGGAGTTGAAATAATTGGAATTATTATTGTTATTTATGTTCATTATCAACAGAATTGTGATTGAAAAATAAGAGTGAAGCAGAAAATTGGTAAAAAATAATTTAAGTTGGATTCTTCTGAATTTTTAACATCAATTAAATTAAATAAATACTAATCACAAAAGAAACATCTTATTAATGGCTAGTGATTATGATGTTATCATTATCTCTTTTGTCTACACTTCATAAATGAAGCAGATAAGAGTCTTCACAGCCAAGTATGTTAGTGAAAACAATGTTCTTTATTATTTTATTTTATTTTATTTTATTTTCTTTGGCAAATGAGAGAACAAAATTATACCCTCACATTATAACCTCACTTAACAGTAGGAAAGACTAAAGAATTTTTTTTGGTATCATTAAATTCATATATTTTGAATCAGGCAATGAAAATTCAACAACATCATCTTACACAGTCGGGGGTCATTATCAATGAACCAAAAGCATGTTGTTCTTAATTTTTAAAAATAATTTATTTTATAGATTAAAAAAATACTTAAATTATGGTGAGTTTACTAAAAAAATTATAATTTATATCAGTGAAATTGATTTTTATATATGTATATGTATATATATGATAGTGATGATGATAAAATGACTAATTTTATTTTTGCTCTTGAATTTTTTTTTTTTAAATATTTCTCTAAGAGGTAGATGCTTTCAATATGTGCTTTTAAGCCGAAATTCCATTAAATTAGTCATTAAAATAACATGTTTAATCATTTTTTAAAATATATTTCAGTTAATACTCATATTTTATTATTTCTTGTTTAATTTTTTTACTGTTTATTTATTTTATATAATCGTAATTTATAAGATATTTAACTGCATAATTTCTACAACCCGCCACAAACTTTTTTTTTGTTGTTGTTGTCGTCAAAGGCAATTTCTAAAATTTTAATGACGTTAAAAACTTTGAACAAATTAATTTTTTTTTAATAAATATGCGAAAAACCCCATTTTGTCATGGATTCATGAGAAAAAGCCTTTCTATAAATTTTATTTAAAATTATAAAATAAAAGCATACTTTGTTTGCATGGTCAATATAAATTATATTCAAAATAAAAGAAATAAATTTTTTTTCAAAAAATAAAAAGCCTGAGTAAAATACACTTTAAACCATCTCCCAAGACTAAGTGACCTCTTGGTGTATTAGTATCAAGTCATTTGTGTAGAATGTTCATGTTCTACTAAAAAGATGAGGTTTTGAAACTCAACTCATGTAAAATGAGGGTACAAATGTGCTGAGAGGTAAGCTTCATATTTATGCACATTCTCGCTATGATTTATCAATTACTGACATAAAAAAAAATAAATAAATAATAATAATAATAATAATAATAATAATAATTTGAAAAGTAATATATCCTCACAGAGCCATTTCCACCAATGACCAAGTAAAATGTATTGTTCTAATTGCAAGTTGCAAGCCAAAAATTAAACTTGTGTTATTTTTAAACCATTATAAAAACATGTTTTTCTTTGGCAAATATATATATATATATATAATAATAATAATAATTTGAAAAGTAATATATCCTCACAGACCCATTTCCACCAATGACCAAGTAAAATATATTGTTCTAATTGCAAGTTGCAAACCAAAAATTAAACTTGTGTTATTTTTAAACCATTATAAAAAATGTTTGTCTTTGGCAAATATATATATATATATATATATATATATATATATATACATATATGGCTAAACATCATCTGCGGACGTTCGTAGAACGTCCGCATGAATGATCGAGAATCTTTAATAAGATTGGACGATCGCGATTGATTCGCATTCTTGTCTCGAGATTGATGGGATGGGTCAGATTAAAATATTGTGCATCCCACTTTTTACTGTGCTTATAAATAATGCACAGTGTTACTATTTATAAAATGGTGTGCAGCCGTTGGATTGAAATCCAACGGCCCATATCAACGTTCACAGATTACGAATCTGTGAACGTTGGCAGATGATGCATCCTCTATATATATATATATATATATATATATATTAAAATAAAGAAATTTTGCTTATTAATTATTATTATAAATAATAAAAAAATGAAGGAAAAGAGAATTATCAAGTCTTACAATTGAATTCCAACTTGGCCGCCACCAACTAATGCTTCCATTTACTTTATTTTGTTGAAAGTCATATCATGACCAAACATCACCTTCATTCAAACTACTCTTTTTTTTTAAAAAAAAAAATTGGATAAACCACTGCAATATATTAAAAGGAAAGTAAAGATACAAGTAGAGCAAGAGCTCCTACAGAACACCATAAGACATGGCAAAGATCCCCCCAAAACAACAAAACAACAACCCAACAACCAAAAAGAGAATCCGCAAGGAATCCTCAACACATCACCAACAGCCGACTATCTCGTAATAAATAAATGATCTGCCTCTGGAGGGTCGCCTCCAGTCTCCCGACCACTGGTCCCAAGGGTCTCCGCACTCTGCCGAATCAAAGCAATATGGTCCGCCATCACCTCCCTCGCACCCTCAGTAGCTGAAGAAAACCAGGACATCAACATATGGTCAATTTTCATAATGAGTGCATGCGTAGACAGACAATTGGCATTAAAGATGCAATCATTTCTAGTAAGCCAAATATTCCACACAATTGCTTTTGCTACTAAAATCCCAACATCCCTATTATTCGCACACAACGAAGTTCTCCAATTCCCCCAGATCTCCTGCAGGGACTCAGGAGAATCCGGAAGACGCAGGAGGCTCACAAAATACGTCCATACTTGTCGAGCCACCGAACATCGTAAGAATAGATGATCCGTCGTCTCGATCGCCAGATTGCACATAAGACATGTAGCCGTAGGTAGCTGATTACAGCTCCTAATGGCAAGAACCTCCAAAGTAAGGATCCTATTCTTCCAAGCTAACCAGTTGAACAAGTTAACCTTCTTCGGGCACGGCTTTTTCCAGAAGAAACTTGCGATGGGGCAACGCATACCACCATCAATTAGAAAATTGTAAAATGATTTCACTGTGAAAGATCCATTCCCGGTCAACCTCCAACGTTTTTTATCTCCTAACCCACCGGCATAATCCCTGACTCTTTCCCAATAGTTACGACTATCTCCCTCCGTAGAGAAAGGAACTTGCATTAAGAGACAGTGCAACTCGTGCACCGAACCATTGGGCTCATCTGTCGAACGAAATTCCTCCGGCCAGATGTACATAGGTGCGCGGCCGTTAAACCATCTATCCTTAAAGAAGAGTGTCTCAGATCCTGATACGACATCATGTAGCACACATCCCCGAAACGCCGGCAGGCAGCCCATAACTCCTTTCCAGAAGAAGGAAAGCCTACCTGCCTGCCTGGGGAACATATTCCATCGGCTCACCCCATAATTAAACTGGATGATATCAGCACCACACCATGCAGAATCCGTCATGAACTTCCACCACCACTTGCCCAAGAGCGCAAGATTAAAACTCGACAGCTCAAGAATACCCCAACCACACTGATCCCTAGGTCGACATATATTGTTCCACCCCACCAACCTCCATCTCGGATGTTCCAAGTCCGGACCAGACCAAAGAAAATCTCTTCTGATCCGATCAATCTCCTTGATAACCCAATAAGGCAAACGAAACAGCGACATCCAAAAAGTAGGAATCGCAGATAGGACCGAGTTAATCATAGTTAGTCGCCCCCCTAAGGATAGATGTCTCGCTTTCCAAGTGGATAACCTTCTCCGTATTTTTGAGATAAGAATCTCCCAGTCCTATTTCCTTGGTCTCCTACCAGAGATAGGGATCCCCAAATAAGTAACTGGAAGAAAACCCCTCGCACAGCATAGCATCTCCGCCGCCTCTCTGTTCGGTAACCCATCCATCGAAACCGAATAGAGACAAGTTTTAGAAAAATTAGCCGTTAAACCAGAAAGACCTTCGAAGATATATAAGATCAGCTTGACAATTCGCAAGTCTTCTAGCACTCCTGTAGTCAAAACTAACATGTCATCCGCATAATGAAGATTTCATTTACTACCCCAATCCCCCAGAGGTACACCAACCAAAATCCTAGATCTTAGAGCATTAGAAAACATCGTGCTTAGCACATCTGTGACTATTACGAAGGGAAGAGGAGAGAATGGGTCCCCTTGCCTTATACCGCTAAGATAACGAACATACCCATAAGGTGAACCATTAATCAGGATAGAAGCCTTGGAAGATAAAAGAATGCATTTGATCCACCCGATCCACCGGTCCCCAAACCCCCTTGATTTGAGCAACTCCAATAAAAACTCCCAGTCCACCCTATCGAAGGCCTTGGAGAAGTCAACTTTTAAAACATGCCCCGACAGTCTTCTTTTGTGAATGCTAAAGATAAGTTCCTCTGCGGTTGCGATGTTATCCAAAAATACAACGACCTTTCAGAAACGCAGATTGTTCAACATCCACAAGGGAGTTGATCACACTGCTCAATCGTGAAGCCAACAGCTTGGAGATAATTTTTAAAGAGGAATTTATCAAGCTGATAGGACGAAAGTCACTAGGGGACTCCGGAGAATCCACTTTCGGAATGAGAACAATATTGGCCCAGTTAATCCTTTCTAAATTAGCTCTATTCCAGTAAAAGTCCTCACAAAGTTGAACGAGATCCGACTTAATCACATCCCAGAATTGCTTAAAGAATTGTAGAGGAAAGCCATCCGGCCCCGGGGCTTTATCCCCTCCCAGCTCAAACACCGTCTTTCTTATTTCTTCCACCGAAAAAGGTCGCTCCAGAGTTGACAAATCAACAGAGGACTTATAACGAAAGAGATACTGGAAGTCGATCTTGAATCTGCTAGTGCGCCTAGTCCCAAACAGATGCTTGAAGTGCTCAGTAAACGCCCTCCCAATCTCTTTGGCTTCCAACAGAATATTACCATTCTGCTGCAGACTAGGAATGAAATTCCGGTTCCTACGACCGTTGGCTACCGCGTGGGAGAATTTCGTATTTTCATCCCCTTCTTGCAACCACTGTAGTCTTGATCGTTGCTTCCAGTAAATTTCTTCCTGCTTTTGGATGATTCTAAGTTTCTCCAGTAGCTCATGCTCTTCCTGAGCTTCAACCGCGGTCAGCAATCGCGACTCCTTAGAGATGTCTAGAACTTCTAAGTCATGTAGTAAGGCCAGTTTCCTCAGTTTGATCGAACCAAAACTAAACTTCACCTACTGCCGGAGTTGAGCCCGAACGTAAGCTAGCTTCTTGGAGAAGACAAATGCCCCACATCCAATCGGTGAACAGCCCGTCCACCACTGCTTAACATGCTCATAGAATCCCTCAGCAGTGGCCCAAACCGCCTCGTAACGAAAAGGTCTTGGCTTAGAAACATGGATCCCCACTTCTAACCTAATTGGAACATGGTCAGAGCCCAGTCTAGGCAGACTCAACTGGATGACCCTAGGGAATCGATCTAACTACTCAGAGTTAACCAGGAAAAGATCAAGCTTCACCCAAATAGGCACCTCTTAACCATTTGTCCAAGTGAATTTCCTACCTACCGAAGGCGGCTCCTGTAAACACAGATTCCTCAACAGGTTGTTGGCACATCGGATGTCCTCTAAATTAGGGTTTCCGGAAGGTTTATCATTGATATCAAAAATCGCGTTAAAGTCCCCACAAATAACCCAAGGTCTAGAGAAAACCCCTTTACAATCCAAAAGTTCAGTCAAAAAGGCCTGCTTGCGAGACCGCTCGGTAGGACCATAGACCACCGTACAACGCCAAATACTATTATCCCGCAAGGAGCGGAAGTCAACCGAAATACTGAAAACACCCACATTTGTAACCGTTCCAGAGAACCACATACTGTTCCAATCGATCGCAATGCCAATGCCGCTCCCTTAGCCGCTACAAAGGCATATTGATCCAAGCGCGTGCCACCAATCTCCCGCCAAATTGGCGCAGAAATCACCTCCAGCTTAGTTTCTTGCAAACAGCAGGCATCCGCACAATTAATATTAAGAAAGTCTTTAACTAAAAATCTCTTAGCTGGCCTACCAAGGCCCCGAACATTCCAATTGATAATATTCATTAATCAACAAACTAGTTCTCACGGGCCTCCGAGGAGGTCTCCGCCTGACCCGTCGTGGTCCGTGCTCGAGTCTCCTCTAGAGACCGAATTTGCTTAATACAATCATGCACAGAATCAACAAAAGAAATTCCACAAGCATCACAGTAACTAGTAAGTTGTACGTCAGACCAATCAGAAATCAACAACGGTTTAGCTTTTGTACCTTTAGCACCATCTGCCCCCTTTCTTTTAGATGGCTTGGAAGACTCAGTCAACTGACCAGCATCCTCGTTAAATCTTGCAGGTGGCTTCTTTTGTCGTTCACTTTTCCTTAATCCCTGAGCCTGCTCCGGTGGTAAGGAAGAACTGTCCTCCTGGAGATCGGGGATAAGTTCCCGTATCTTCCTCTCAAATTCAGATACCGAATCATCCGAGTCAACATCAATCTCCCGGGACATGTCATCTGCCTTCTTAGCCTCCGAAACCTCTTCATCAACGCGAACGGACGACTCAATACACTGCTCACTGACAATTGCCATCAAGTTCGGAGCCAGCACCCAAAAACCACCCAAGAATTTCCAGTGGAAACCCGCTGGGGTGCCACTGCCGGTGCCATAGAATAATCACTGAAATTCAATCTCCCCACACTAGGGACATTCAAGGAAGGAATCTCCTCCTCATGACCCAAGGACAAGTTTGGCCCTTTGTCAACCGTATCAGGTACACTTGACTTCGACAGATCGTTAGAAATGTAGCTCAAATTGTTCTTAATTAAAGAGGCCCGGCCCATCTGGAAGTCCACATCACATAAAAGAATAGGGTCCTCATGATTTACACTGGTATTAAGGCCCACATTCATCCCAACATCAAGAATTAGTGGATCCTCCACTCTACGGCCCACTTCAATAACTTCAGCAATAACCAGCCCACCCACTGATTCAGACCCTTCTCCATGCCTATCTTGTACCAGCGGAGCAACCGACCGTCCATCCTTAACGTGCACCTGCGGAGCAACATATCTCTCAGACGATACACCATGTATAGCCTGTGCCTGCGGAGCAGCATACCGCCCGATAACCTTGGCCCGAGAAGGATCGCCATCGACGCACGTGCCATCCTTAACCTGATCCTGCGCTTCCTTAACCTGTACCAGCGCATCCTCAGACACCAGCCTTTTGCCACGCATACTATCCATAACCTGTTCCAGCGGCGCAGCAGATGAGCGCTCTCTCCATTGCTCGACACGTTGAGCCGCCGTACACTGCACCTGCAGACCCCTTCGGCGCTCGGGAGACCGAGCCGCGCCATCACCCCCAGTCCGTCTCCGCTCCTTCAAAGGACCATCGGTCCGACCAGCCGGTCCTCGGCCATGTATGGAATTACCCTCTACACCGACGAGGGAGCAGGGCTCAACCGTCGTCACCGGCCTCACCACCGTACCATGCACAACCGACGGCGCGTCTCTCCTCGGTCCAGCGTGGGAGCCAAGCTCCACCACTGCCTTCCCCTTTGCATTGATGTCCATCATCGAATTCGGCACATCACCTAACTGTTCGGGCTGCACCGCAGCACTAGTGGCCAACGTCGTTGCACCCTCGTCCCCCACTTTCGTAGAGAAAGCGAAGCGGCCAAGGTCCCGGCGGTACACCGGATGCATGCATCGTTCACCAGTGATCAGAACAACATATGTGCGCATACCCAAGCTCAATACTATCTCCATCGGAAGCGCGACACCCACCCTCCGTCGGACCAACACTGACTCCTTGTGAGGTAACTGCGCTTGTGACAGAGCGACCAATTCTCCCACCGGGCGGAGAACCTCCGCAATCATCGTCTAACACCACGCGTGTAAGGGTAAGTTCCACACAAGTAGCCATTGTCCCTCCCCCGAAGCCCGCCCCCATGCACCAAGCTCCGCCGACCAGGGTGCAAGTTTGAGTCGACACGGGCCGTCCATGGTTGCAGCATTGAAGGTCCCCAGTTTGCATAACTCTTTAACATCCTCTTTACTCTCCAACGGCAGTAGATAATGAGCATCATTCAACGGAGTGATAGGGCCAGCGAGCTCCCTGTTAATAATAGAGGGGATAACAGCACGAAGGTTAGCATCATTCACTGTCCCTTCCTCCAACGAGAGCACGGCCACCTTAGCAAGTTCCTCACGGAGCTCCTCCGACTCTAGCGATAGAGAAATCGAAAGCTCCAACCTGTTAACCTTTGGGTCACGTAACGTAGTCTGCTCCACCATCTTCACGTTAACATCTGGTAAAACAGGCGACCTACCATGAGGACGAGCGTGTTTAGAGCGAACATGCGTTACTCTCCGTCGAGGGCTTCTCCTCAGCTCCACCGTACAGTGGGAAGCCATGTGACCGACGCCCGAGCACCTCAAACAGACCACCTGATGCCTACATTCAAACGTCTTGTGTGTCGGTCTGAAGCACCGTCCACACGAGAGCTCCTTCGGGGATCGCGGCCGTTTTGCCCCAGCAAGTTTTATCTGATCAGATGATCCACAATCCACGCTAGAGCTTCGTTTACTCATCTTCCTCACCGGACGCGCCTCACCCGAGGACGAGGAGCTCGCCACCTGGGCATAAGAACGGACCACCAAATGCTGCGCTGGTACCCCCGCCGGAGGAGCACCAGAAAGTTGTGGAGAAGAAGCCTTGTTACCCCCTCCCCCACCGTCACCGGAAGCTCCCCACAGACCCCGGAGAAGACTCATTTTCTTCCCCAAAGTACAATAATTAAAGCTCTTTTAACTGAAATTAAAAAAAAAGAACTTTTCAAACTACTCCTTAATTATCACTTCATGGCATTAAAGAGAAGCACAAGTAAACAAATAAATAAAGAGATTAATTATTATTGACCAAAGTTTAATTCAACTTTATGTTTATTTTATTCATTTAGCATTCTCTTTTTATCGCTTCTTCTCACAATTCAAACCCATATTGTTATTTTAAATTCTAATCATTAAAATTGGTTATGTAAATTAAAAATTATAATTTTTTAGGAAGGTAAAATTCACCCACATCCTTGGATTTTACCAAAATATTATCTTGATTAATCAACCTAAATTAATATCACTTTGACCATTTAAGCTTATGTCGAAATACAATTTCAAGTATGAATTATTTGAGGATTTTTTAATATAATTTATTTTTATAAATTTTAGCAAAATTAAAAAAATAGAGATTTGTAATCGTATATGTCAATTGTTTTAATAATATTAATTTGGATTCAAGAATTCAAATAATATTACCAAAACTATAAAGATGGCAATGATACACTTCTTTGGTTTGACAGATGGTTAGGGAATCATGCTCTTAAGGATCTTTGGCCAACCCTTTTTAACGATTGTTCTCAACAGTGGATTTCCTTAAGACTCTTCTCATGCCTTCGCAATTCTGCTGAGAATTTTTTTCATACTGCTTCACGAGTTGATTTAGCCAATTTCTTAAGCTTAATTCCAAATTGTAATCAAGATCAGCAAGACTCCTCTACCTGGACACTTGAAAAGAACGGCATTTTCTCAGTTAAATCCTTCTACAAATTTCTAATTGACGGAGGATTACGATGTCCGCTATACCCTAAATTTTGGAAAATTCATTGTCCAAGCAAAATTACACTTTTTTGCTGGCTTGTTTGGGACAACAAAATTCATACTCTCAATAACCTCTTTAGAAAGGGGTGCAATCCTAATGCCACTGACACTTGTTTTCTCTGTCATAATGATTCAGAAACAGTGGAACATTTATTCTTGGACTGTATTTATTCTAACCGTATTTGGTCCTTCTTCTCTAACGCCCTTGAGCTACCAGATTTACCTTCTGCTGTATCAATCATCTGGACCAACTGGATACCTTCATTACACTCAAACATTAGACTGCTGTGGGATTTACTTTCTAGAGCCATTATCTGGAATATTTGGCTTGAAAGAAATAAGCGCATTTTCCAATGCACTGCTTTACCTTCTACTCATAATTTATTCAAAATTTCTAATATGTTGCTTACTTGGATTTCAACAGCTCCTCTTCCCAATCAGCAAAATCTCAACGAAGCTTCTCTGAAGATTAAGCGCTCCCTCGACTTCCTGAGCGCTCGGACTAAAGACTACATCGGCAACACTGGCCCTCATCTGAATCAGGAGTAATCTACTCCACTCCGCAGCTCGGATTGTCCTGTGACTCCAGTCGGATTTCTTCGCTTTCCCAGCTGCCTTACCTTGTTTACTTTTATCTCTCTTGTATTTTCTTTTCCTGAGCTCTACACTTCTTGTGAGAACTCTTAGCTTTGTTTGTTTTCCTGATGTGCTCTTCTTATTTTCAATAAACAGTAGTTTATCCACTTTTTTTCAAGAAAAAAGAATTCAAATAATATTTTCGTATAAGACAGTGGAACTAGTCAACTTTTCTTTTAAGAAAAAATTATAAAATTATTTAAACAAAGAAGTTTTTAATTTGACCACATTGTCTCTTATTTTGATCAACTCATTTCATTTTGACCAATCCAAAGTCAAATTTTTATTTAGAAATACTTCTACAGGATATATAATAATAATAATAATAATAATAATAATAATAATAATAGTCACTGGAGGATTTAGGGGAACTAGTCAACTTTTCTTTTAAGAAAAAATTATAAAATTATTTAAACAAAGAAGTTTTTAATTTGACCAAATTGTCTCTTATTTTGATCAACTCATTTCATTTTGACCAATCCAAAGTCAAATTTTTATTTAGAAATACTTCTACAGGATATATAATAATAATAATAATAATAATAATAATAATAATAATAATAATAATAATAGTCACAGGAGGATTTAGGGGGAGGGGTGTGTGTGTGTTTGAAAAAAATGCTATTTTTTTATTTTTTTATTTTTTTAAATTTTTACCTCATATTCTTTAAAATAAATTACATAAAAATAATAAAATTACTATATTAAATAAATTTGATGTTGAGTGATAATAAATAATATGGCTAGCCAAATATAAATCCTCTAATATTTTTGTTATTAAACCTTATATATATATATATATATATATATATATATATATATATATATATATATATATATATATATATATATATATATATATATATATATATTAAACTTATCAATACATAATTATCAATATTTAGGATATTAATATAAAAATAAAAATAAAATCCTAAAAAATGCAATCGCTATACTAAAATCTCTAAAATAAAAAAGCATTGCAGATCACATGGGTTGTTGAGTTTTTTTTCCTCTTTGATCAATTTTCTCCAAGTTTATGTTTTATTTTCATTATCAGGATTTATCGTTTTTTTTCATGTTTGTTTTATATCTATTTTTTTTTTTAATTTTTATGTGATTATTTGTTGTGTAAAGTATTTATATTTGTTGAATGATTGTTAGATATTTGTTAAATGTTTGTTTCATTATGAAAATTATTGTGAAAAATGTTATATATTTGTGATTAATTGTTATGAAAATTTTAATTATTCATTATATTATTTGTTAAATAATTGTTGTATGTGATATTTAACTTATATATGAATTTGTTTAAAATTATTTTTTAATTGCAGTATTTGTTAATTTAGTGTTTAACTAGCTGAGTTAATCGCTAATTATGTAGATATAATAGCGGATTTACACATAAACCAAATTTTTTAGATGGATATATATTTTATGTTTTTAAGATATTAATTATTATAATCTCAAGTTTGAATTAAAAAAATTTCAAATTTAAATTTAGCACCCTCTTAATTTTAGTTCTGCTTCCCCCACTGATAATAGTAATATAAAGATATTTTAAAAAATTATGAAAAAAATAATTTTTGATATTATAATTTAATTATTTATTTATCTAAATACTTTAAATTAAGTTTTCAAATTTTTATATGTAGGGGTATTTTGGTAAATACATAGGTATTTTAAAAAATTATAAAAAATAATTTTTAATATTATAATTTAATTATTTATATATCTAAATACTTTAAATTATATTTTTCAAAATTTTATATGTAAGGGTATTTTATTAAATTTGATATATTACTGAAGTGATTACCATGACTAACCAAAAATGGTAATGAAAGATTACCAGTAATATAAATTCTCAACTAAACATAATAATTTCACATTACCACAACATTCCGAGTCATATAACATTCCTGATTACATTACCACGGTAATCTCATTACCATCCACATGAAAATTAATATTATTACCACAATAACAAATGGCGATAATTTCTATACTTTTTAAAACCCTTTAATAAATACAGTATTTGGATTTTTTCAAATAAATTTAAATTCCTCTAATTAAAACAGTTCAAATGTTGAGTTTGCATTCACCCAATTGGAAATTTATATATATTTTAGTTGAGTTGAAATATTTTAATTTGTGCCAAGGAAGTTAAAGTTATATTATTGTTGTTATTTATCAATAAATATTTGTAAATATTTAATTAAAATGTCATAAAAACTTGATTTTATTTTGATTTTAGTCCAAATTTATATATTAGAAAATTGTTTTACCTAAGTAAAAAAATTAAATATTAGAATGTTGACATTTTTTTAAAAAAATAAACGCTTGAATCATTCAAGGTTGTTATAATTTTATTTTTAAAATAAATACAAAATGTAATGCCATTTTCGCTTTATCTTTACCAAACAATAGAACAAAAGTTTATCCTAAATTATTTCCCAACTAAACACTCTATTAACATTATAAAATCAAATTGTTTTAAAAAATAAAAGTAAAACCACTACTCTTTGAGGCATTGGCAAGAGTTGTTAAGATTTGGGTGCAATAAAAAAATAGATTATTATAAAATATAATTAAAAATTTTGAGATCATAATTTCATAGGCAAATTCATGTCAAAAGAGTGTCTTCCCGAGAGTTACCGGTATAGTACTTCCTTTAATTTAATAAGAATTTCTAAAATTTTATTTTATTTATATAATTTTCAATATTTTCATTTTTTTCAATTGCAATATATATTAAGTTTTATATTTTCTGAATATTCACTAATTTACTAAATTAAATTAACCTAAAAAAAAGTCCTAAATTGCATTTGTCTTATGATAGAGTCCTTAATTTTTTTTTTTGAGGAATTATTTTTGTATAATTTTTGTTCCTAAATTTGTGGTTTTATTTAATTCGAATTTTGAGTCTTCTTCCTAAAATAATGAGAGATGTGGTATCTATCGGTAATAATCCAAACTAATAAAATAGAGGTTCACTCTGTTATTCTTTGGCAAATTCATTTTTATTATTAATTATTTAATTTGTTTTATTTATTTTTATTCGTTTCCACCCAGTAAATAAATAACCAATTTAGAGTTGAGTAGACAATGCATATAATGTGGACAAAAGACAGTTTACTTGTACAAGTAAAATAGACCAAAATTACTAGAAAAACAAAACCCAATATTTGGATTTTTTTTTTTTTTTGAGTAAAATGATTGGATATTTGTGGACTTTAAAATATATTATAGTAGATACATAGTATTATATAATTTTCTATATAGAATTTTTTAGGATGTGAGTTATATTTGGATGATGATTATAATTCTCTAATGAATTTTAATATTTTAATTTACATTTAGATTTGGATAAGAATTCGAAATGACATTTAAATAGTAAATATATAAAATTGGAAGGTAGAAAAGGAAAAGGTCAAAGTGATTTCCAAAATTAAATTCAGACATCCAGGGATACAATATTTGAAAAATAGTGAAATGAGGAAAAAAAGAGGAGAAGTAAAGAGATTTTTGAAGAAAGAAAAAAATTCAAGTGAAAAGAGAGTTGGAATACGATAAGGCTTTCTGTTACTAAGTTAGACGTTGAGGGATCAATTTTTTTTTCACAACATTGATTAAAATGAACTATTTACTCATTTAAAAAAATGTTCAAAATTAAAGTTATACATAAAAATGAAAAATCACCGAAGATTAAAAAAAAAATCTCAATCAACACCGTTCTTTTTTCAATAAAAGAAATATATGAAAAAACAAATGATAATGATGTTATAATGAAAACTAATCACAATCATTGTAAAATAATAATAATAATAATAACCAGCGTGACCTTAGTATGATGATGATGATGATAATAATAATAAAAATGGAAAATAATAATTAAAAAGACTTGCTTTGTGGTCAACAACAATGGAGATATTAGTACCAAGTCTTCTTTTGTCTTCTTCATTTCAGGATGGAGGTGGTGGACAAAAATAGAGTTCCTTCTGTTTTTACATAGAACCCATTCCACGCGTGTAGAAGTTTTCTTCTCTAATTTAAATCATGCACATATGTCACGCTACCGAATGGAATGGAGATTAATATGTTGGAATTTTTTTTCTTATATGGAGCTATAAAAAATTATAAAAAGTATGAGTGAGGGAAAGTTTGGATCCTGTTTAAGTAATGTTGAAGTTAGATTCCTGTTATAAATTCGGTATTAACCAAATAAATAACAGTTAACCAGATCAAAATCAAACCCAAATCACTGATATAATTATCCTCTTCCTAACAATTTGAAATATGACACCTTCGAAACAGATCTGCTACTCACAGATCAAGAACATACATCATTTGCAATAGTTCAGATCATAGAAAAATATATGGAAAACATACAACATCAGACGAAAACAAACACTCACAGAAATTAACTTAACTTAAGAACATAGAGAACGAAAAAAGGACACAATGGGAATTCCTTATTAGGATCTTATCATTCTAATAAGAGAATTATCATGCGAAAAATACATACCAAAACACAGTGGATAATAAAAATTTAATGGCAAGTAACCATGATAAAACCTTAGCGCATGCCAGAACTAGGATTAAATTCTAAATAAATAGATAATTAAAAGTTATACCTTTCTTTTGATGACAATTCTCAACGCACTCTTGTTTCCCCGAAATCGAAAGGGACTGCAAATCGCGATTCCCCTCTACTATCACGTACACACGAACGCCTCTGGGAATCAAGCAGGTTTGCTAGTACCTCAAGAAACAACACGTGTTTCTTGGTTCGAATAGCAAGCACTCGAGAGTCAAGAGAAAATGGGCTGTAGACGAGGTGGCGGCGAGATCCGATGGCAGCGGCCAAGGGAGAAGAGTGGGTAGCGGCTAGGGTTTCTTAAGAGACAATCTCTCAATCACTCTATCTTATTTTCTCTCTCTATTCTTTCTTAGTTATCATATTAGGGTTAGACCATCTATTTATATTGGAAACCCAAAACCCTAATTTACGAAAAAAAAACCCTTCACTCCTAATCAAATTAGGAATTTCTTCTTTACTTGATTAATTAAATCATTTTAATAAACCAAATAGATTAGATTGGATCAACACCTAATAAGACTCAACCCGAATAAGCTATTTGCTCCACCTAATTTAGGTTTTTCAAAAAAACCCTAAATAGGTGGTCCAATAAGTAACAAATACTAAACCTTGATCCCGGCATTCTTAGTGTACGATCCTGTATGTCCATTTAACATTGGCAATGAGCTTAAACAATTCTAACGCTCATAAATCATAATTATTCTCTAGCAAGATAATATGATTACCCAATATTAAATGAAGGTCAATTTCGAGAATTAACGGAACATATCGCAACCTCATACAATCCTTTGCCACTGAATATCTTAATTAGCATAAGGCATGGAGCAGGTTACCCTCATTTTAATGCTAATTAATTTCTTGATCTCTTAGTGAACTATATAGGTCAAGTAAATGATAACTCTTATCATTTCCCTTATGAGTGGCCACGCACTACTCAGTCTCACTAATCAAGTGGCCAGTGATATTCACTCTCTTTATAGAGAGGGACAATCCCTTCACTTCACTCATGTCTCTTAGCATGAACCGCAACATGCCCCAAACATACCCATACTTGCCACTCAGTTACGAATGACGTTAGGTGTAAGTTAAAGCATGTAAGGATTCATCCGAGATCCATAATGATTTCAGGTTGAAGGATTCAAGTACAAGAATTGCTTAAGAAAATCACTTATGACTTTACAACCATGTAATGTTCTCAAGAGCGGATCGATCCAGGTACACTGTTCCTTAACATATATCTATATCCTTTGATTGATATCACCTATCCTATGACCCGTAAAACAAGGCCATCTCACGAAAGACATACTAGTCTTAATTTATTTTCATTCCCATGAAAATAATCTACTAGGGACATTTAGAATATTGTTTTAGTTTATGCTTCAAGATTTTACTATCCAAATCACATATTTGATAAACTTGAGCAGACCAATATTCAAAGATATTTTATCTTATTAACTATGCACAGAAATAATAATTAACAAAACAATGCCTCATAATAATTATCCAAATAATAAGAGTTCATACAATGTATTGGGGTTAGGGCTTACACTAACATTCCTTCCCTCCTGTCAGAACACCAATAACAACCACCGGAGCACCACTAGGCCTCAGACTACTTCTTCTTTTCTGATACCCCCCTCTTTTTCCCTCTTTTTCCCTTTTTAATTCCTTGCTCTGCTGGCCCAACTAACTTTCCTAAATCCCGTGATTCTATTTGTCGTTTACTAGCCACGTTGTCTCCCACAACGAATCCTTCCCAATGCCTATTAGCTCTTCTTTCTCTTCTACTCCTCTACCCAATCACTCTCTCTTTTGCTTCATCAACTACTAAAGTGGCTATTAATGAACTCCTTCACTCATCTAGCAGCCGCTCATGCACATGACCCGATTTAAAACTCTCTCAACTTTGCTTGGTACATTCTCTTGTCTTCCCACCATAATAATACTCCCGTTCTAGAGAGTGACCTTATCCTCAAGGTCGAGTTGAGGAAAAGATTCATGTAGATGATGGATGTCTTCACAAGTGTTGTCATCAAATGGAAGGCCGTCCCATTTTACCAACAGTTGTATTTGTTGTCCATTCCGGAGTACAGAACGAAATTGAAGGATCCTTTTAGGTTGCAGCAATGGGTCATATTCATTTGTAAGTAGTGGCATAGGAATCATGGAGGTCACTTCCTGAGAATCACTAATGCATTTTTTGAGTAATGAAACATGAAATACAGGATGCAATCGGGCTTCAAGTGGCAGTTGTAATTTGTATGCAGCATTCCCAATCTTGTGAAGAATTTTAAAAGGGACAAAGTAACATATTTTCAATTTCTGATTTTTTTTCGCAAGTCCAAGGAGTGTTGTCGATATGGTTGAAGCTTGACAAAGACGCAATCTCCCCCTGTGAATGATATTTCAGTCCTCTTCCTCTCTGCCATTAATTTCATTCGCCCTTGGGCCTTCAACAGATTTTGTTTTAATTGAATCAATACCCGGTCTCTTTGCTGCAATAGATGTTGGATATCAGGAGGATCTTGATCATTGGAGTAGTAGGTGAGCAATTGTGGGGGATCACGGCCATACACTAGTTTGAAAGGGGTCATTTCAGCACTGGTATAAAAGGAAGTGTTCTACTAGAATTGAGCCCTAGGTAGTAGATCCACCTAGCTTTTCGGATTCTCAGACATAAAGAAGCGCAGATATAATTCGAGACATTTATTCAAGGATGAAGACATTGCTAGAGTAGTCCCCATTGCCTTGAAAAGGTGCTGCAAAATTTACTTATGAAGGTGATGTCTCTATCGCTGACGATGGATTTGGGAATGGCATGGAGTTTAACAATGTGTTGAATGAAAACTTCAGCAACCAATTCACTGGTAAAATTAACTTTTAATGGAATGAAATGCCCAAATTTGGAGAGTCTATCCACTACCACAAAAATCACAGTAAAACCCTTAGATGTTGGTAATGCCACAATAAAGTCCATAGCAATGTCTTCCCATATCTGGTTTGGAATGGGTAAGGGTTGTTATAATCCCGCAGAATGAGTGTGGGTAGGCTTGGCTTGTTAACAGATTAAATATTCCTTGAGAAATTCAATTATATCAGTTCTCATGCCTTGTCAATAATACTATTGTTGCAATCGCGCATGGGTTCTCAATGAACTTGAATGGCCTCCTAAAGGAGTGCAATAAAATTCATATAATAATTTTGATTTGACCTGAGCATTATTTGGCACCCATATTCTGTTGTTATACCAAAGTATGTCATGTTTCCAATTATAGTTGTTGTCAATAGGTTGTTGAGCTTGAATTTTCTGGATAATGTCTGTCGAAATGGAATATGTTGCTTGTAATGTCAAATTCTGAGAAAGGATATCACAATGAACAGAATAAAAGTCTAATAGACTTCTGGATAAGGCATCTGTAGCTATGTTATCTTTTCCGGGTTTGTACGCAATCAAAAAATCATAGCCAAGTAATTTAGGAAGCCACCTTTGTTGCTCAAGGGTTTGGATAGTTTGTTGACAGAGATGTTTAAGTGATTCTTGCTCGGTTCGGATGATGAATTTGTGCCCCATAAGATAATGTCAGAATTTCCCAACAACTTCAGTTAAAGCAAAAAGTTCTTGGACATATGCTGATTGTTTCTGCATAGAAGTGGTCAATTTTCTGGAAAAATAGGCTATCGGATGAGAATCTTGACTAAACACTGCCCCAATGCCGATAGTAGATGCATCCGTTTATAAAATAAAGATTTGAGAGAAATCTGGGAATTTTAATACAAGAGCTGAAGCAACTGCAGATTTTAATTTGGTAAAAGCTTCTTGAGCTATGATTGACCACATAAAGGAGTCTTTTTTGAGAAGTTCAGTAAGTGGAGCAGCCATGGTTGCATACTTGTGGATAAACCACCGGTAATATCCACTCAAGCCAAGGAAGCCTTTCAATTGTTTCAGATTCGTGGGGACTGACCATTTCAGAATTGCTTCAACTTTCATTTTGTCCATTTGGACTCCTTCACTTAACACGAGATGGCTCAGATATTCAATTTGTAGTAACCCAAAACTACATTCTTATAATTTAGCATACAATTTGTGATCAATGAGTGTGGATAGCACAATTTCCAAATGTTTAATATGATTGTCCCAGTCGGTGCTATAAATTAAAATGTCATAAAAAAATTAGAACAAACTTTCTCATAGCAAGCTGGAAGATCCCATTCATTAAAGCTTGGAAGGTTGCTAGGGCATTGGACAACCCAAAAGACATGACAAGCCATTGAAAATGCCCATGGTGTGTTCTGAAAGCTGATTTGTGTTCATCATGTGAATTGAGCAAAACTTGATGATAGCCGGACCTCAGATCAAGTTTAGAAAATACTTGAGCCCCATGTAATTCATCGAGTAATTCATCGAGTAATTCATGGGAAAAGCATCCTTGATTGTGATGGCATTAAGAGCCCTATAATCCGTACAAAATCTCCATGACCCATCTTTTCTTTTTACTAGAATGACTGGAGAGGCAAAAGGAATGTTTCTATGTTCAATTAAACCTTGTTGAAACATTTGTGACACCATCAATTCAATCTCATTCTTTTGGTTGTGTTGGTATCGGTAGGGTCAGACTTTGACTAATTGAGAACCATTCTGCAAAGAAATTTTGTGGTGACAACTCCTTGAGGGTGGAAGACCATTAGGAATAGCAAATGCTTGGTGATACTTTAACAATAAGGCTCTTAAAGTATCATAAAGATATGCAGAAAAATTTAAGTTTGGTGGTTCAGTATGTTCCTTGAATAAAGCTTGAGAAGAATGAGTAACCTGAAGAGTGCCACTATTAGTCATAGCTGTAGCAAGGTTGGAGGAAGTGTATGAATTGTTGTAGACATAGCAGGATCCATTTGAGTATCATGAGATGGCTGATCTACAGTAATTAATTCATAGCATTTTGTAATTGCTTTAGTTGTGGACAGTCTATATAACTAATGCATAGATACCTGTTATGGGTCTAACCTTTTGTTCCCATGAAGAGTTATGAATTGCCCATTATGATAAAAATTGAATGGCTAAGGTGATGTAATCCACCATATGCGTATCCAAAGAGGCAAGCTAGGCTGCTCCTAGAATGATTTCTGCGCCAACAATAGGTAAGAGAAATAGTGGAATTTGTAATGTGTACCATTGTACCTTGATTGGTAAGTCTTGGATGAATCACTCCACTACGAGTACCTGGCCATTTCCAATTAAAACCTTGAAAGCATAGTTGGTTGAATATCAAGATTGAGAAATTTCGCTAACCTTGGTTGTATGAAGCTGTCATCGTTGTCACCATCCATAAGAATTTTTACGGCATTCCCATTGATTGTGCAATCAAAGTGCATTGTGCCAGAGATAAGTGCCCTATTTATGGCATTGAAAAACAATTTAAGAGTTTGATCTGGGTGGGTAAACTTTCTTCGACTTCCATAATAAATTCAGTAAGATTTGCAGTTGACTCATCTAGAGGTTCTTCATTCCATTGGAGTAACAATAGTCATCGATTGGCACACTTGTGAGTAGGTGTAAATTTTTCCTCAAAGTTAAAACAAAGACCCTTAGCTTTTCTTAGCTGCATCTCATTAAAAGTGATTTTTCTGAAATTGGAAAGAGGTCCAACAGACGTTGTGGAAGAATTGGAAGGAATTGGAGAACCCAAAGCTGGCTTAATTGAAACTGTTCCTCCTTTGTTGGCATTGATATCAGGATTGAAAGAGGTCTTATGCGACCAACTCTTACTGACAGGAGTGTATTTTTCTTCATACAACTTAGCTAAGGAGGCGGCGGCGGCTGGAAGGGATTAAGGCTTCCATGGTATTATCTTCCTCTGTAAATATTTAGTGAGGCCACTGATAAAACGAGATAGAAAGGTAGCATGTGTCATGTTGTCCACTGGATTAGCTAATTCCATGAATTTAGCATAATAGTTAGCAACTGTGTCCTCCTTAAAAAGATTGAATAAGGCATAATCTAGGTTTTCATATAGAGAAGGGCCATAATCATGTTCCAAAGCTTTCACCAATGCTAGCCATGAGGTCAATATACCTGATTTTTGTAACATTTGATACCAAGGAACAACTTGACCAACAAAATGTATGATTTCCAGTTGAATTATTTCCACTTCGTCCACACCATAATAATTAAAGTATTGTTCAGCTTTGAATATCCAATGCTGAACATCAGTCCCTTCGAAACGTGGAAAGTCCACCTTCACAAATCTCGTATAAATTACTGTAGGTCGCTTATGCTCTTGATCATTCGACAAGACCACTGGACTTGGTTGAGTTGAGGTTGCCACACTGAGAGAGCTTTGAGCTTATTGAGCTTCGATATATTTAGTAATACTATGTAAGGATTGCTCCAACAGTTTCACTTGCTCGTCTCGTTGATCCATTACCGCCAACTATCATTCCTCCCTTAGATCCATTGTGGTGAGGATTTGATCTAGCTTAGCAACGAAATCCTTAGTCTGAGTGGCTTCAACCATCAATGAAAGCACCTATTTGTTATAAATTTAGAATTAACCAAATAAATAACAATTTTCCCATATGAAAATCAAACCCAAATCACAGATATAATCATCCTCTTCCTGACAATTTGAAATATAACACCTTGGAAACAGATCTACTACTTACAGATCAAGAACATACATCACTCGCAAGAGTTCAGATCATAGGGAAATATTTAGACAAAAACAAACACTCAAAGAAATTAACTTAACTCAAGAACACAGAGAACGGAAAAGACACAATGGGAATTTCTTCCCTCCTGTCAGAATACCCTGACAACCACCGAAGCACCACCAGGCCTCAGACTATTTCTTTTTTTATGATACCCCCTCTCTTCCCCTCTTTTTTCCTTTTATATTCCTTGCTTTGCTGGCCCAACTAACTTTCTCAAATCCTTTGATTCTTTGCGTCGTTTACTGGCCACCTTGTCTCCCACAACGAATCATTCCCAACACCTATTGACTCTTCTTTCTCTTCTACTCCTCCACCCAATTACTCTCTCTTTTGCTTCATCAGCTGCTGAAGTGGCTATTAATGAACTCGTTGACTCATCTGGTAGCCTCTCATGCACGTGACTTGATTTAAAACTGTGGCAACTTTGCTTGGTACCTTATCTTGTCTTCCCACTATAATAATTCCACACATTTTATCTATTCGCATCAATTTTTTGTATTTTCGTGTTTTAGTGAGTAGGTGGGTTCGAATCTTAGTTCAAACGGAGTGAGATTATAGATGTATTAAGAGATTAACTCCACACTTATATACCTCTTTAATGTGACTTGTCCATATTTCATAAAATAAATAAATTTGTTTTACAAAATTTATCCAAACAATGTGAAAAGCTATATATATATATATATATATATATATATATATATATATATATATATATATATATATATATATATATATATATATAAATATAATATTTGTAGAAATTTATGGGGAAAAAGTTATGAAAATAATGTTTAAAGATTTATTTGCAAATTTTGTAAAAAAGTGTGATAAACGAAAATTTCATATTTATTTACAAAATTATTCGAAAAATATGAAAGTGTAAAAATTCGGGGTTTATTCGTAAAATTATATATATATATATATATATATATATATATATATATATATAAAGTGAAGAGTTTGAGGTTTTACTTAAATAAATTATAAAAATTCATAAAACAAATTGAAGACATCGGACTATATTGTGAAAAATATTATTGGAGGAGTTAAACAGCAAAATAAAAAAATAAAATAAAATTATTTATAATTTTTAACAAAAACAAAGGAATTTTATTTTATGTACATTTGCAAAATCTATTCTATTGAACTTGATTTCACTGATCCCTCTTAATACTGACAACCGAGCATATATTTGTTTAATTAAATTTTATAATCAACCCAATATATAATTATTAAAGAATACAAAACTCATGATGATGTTTTCTTTTTATTAATTACCACTTACTTTTACGTCCTATTCCACATTCAAGAATTTCTTTTAAAAATATTAGTGGAAGGGACATTATATGATTTTCTTTTCATTTGTATTTGGTGGGATGTTTAAAAACAACAGCATGACTAATTAAGTGATCACTTCACATTGGATTATTGTTTGTATAATTTAAAAATATTTCAATTATAGGATAAATTAAAAGCTTTGAAGTTTCAAGTTTAAAATTACATAAAAAAATAAATTATATGAAATAAAAAACATAAAGATCCCTGAATGCAACTCTGTTAGTGATTTTGTCATAGTCAAATAAAATGGTTAATGTGATTTTATTAAAATTTTAATTAAATCCTCAAACTTACATAGGGTTGTGGACATATTTATAATTTTACCCTTTTATTACTCCAATTAAAATAATAAAAAAAGCTTGACTTTTTGGGCCTGGGGCCGAACAACTCGGCCCAAGGGAGTAGTTGGACCAGCATGAGGCCTGATAGCTTGTGTGGGCCCAAGCAACGTTTTATTTTTAAAAGTTCAAAAAATTCCCAAAAATTATATAGAACATCTTAAAATATTAATCAAAGAATTATTTATTTGAAAAACTGAAGTTTTTATTAGGATTTAAACCTTATTCACATGATGCATTATATTGATCATTACAATGTATATTTTTATAAAATCATTAGGTTTTTGAAAAAGTGGATAAACCACATTCATTAAAGAAGAGTAACAGTTTGAGGCACAAGATACATAAGTGCACAGCACCCAAAGGTGGGTACGAAGAGAGACAAAATCAAACCATAACCACCAGTGGTGATTACAAAAACAACAAACCAACCAACAACCAAGCCTAGAGGAGAAATCCTCTAGAGACACATCAGAATATCACCCACTACACCGCTCTATTGTTTGGGGGACTCTCAGGGGGGACGCTCGGAGTCGGGTCCGAAGAGGAGAGAAACTCAAGGCTTCGCTTAACCTTCGCCAAAGGCTCCTCCAATCTAGCTTTCTTCGAGTCAGGAGCTGCAGATAACCAAAGGAGAAGCATATGCTCGATTTTAACAATAATGGCAATAGATGGACAACAAATGGAATTGAAAATGCGAGTGTTTCTTTCAATCCAAATATTCCAAGTGATTGCACGCGCAAGCAAATCCCAGAGATAAATGAGTGGCTTTTTGATGTTTTTCCTCCACTTGCCCCAAAGATCGCAGAGCGACCTAGGGGCACACCAAAGGTCTAGTAATTGGCAAAAGAAATTCCAAACATGAGAAGTCACTGGACATTGGATAAGGAGGTGATCGGCCGATTCAACGTTAGCGTGGCATAACACACATGTGATCGAGTGAAAGAGGTTGCATCTTCGCTTCGCAAGATTTTCTAATGTTAAGATTTTGTTATCACGCGCCAGCCAGTTAAACAGATTGATTTTCTTAGGGCAATGACCCTTCAGGATAGTCGATGTCCATCCACAACGTAAACCTCCATCATTCAGAAAGTTGTAGAATGATTTAACAGTGAATGTCCCATTAGCCGTTAGTTTCCAACGTTTTTCATCGCCTCCCGTGACATGATTCATGCTGATCCGATCCATCAGTTCACAAGCAGATGCAAAATCCTCCAACGGAATTGGAAGCTGCCTTCCAGCTAGATCCTTGATGGTACATTCCTTGAGTAGTGCCAACTGAAAAAGATTTGGCCAGATGTCCGCAGGTGCGCGCCCCTCAACCCATTTATCAAGACAGAATAGTGTAGAGGCACCATTCCGTATGATAGGAGTCAGGTTAATACGGAAGGCCGGTAAAATCTGAAGAATGCCATTCCAGAAAAAAGATCTCCTAGGACAATGCTTGTGGAAAAGGTTCCAAGAAGGGAAATTCCTAAAATAGTTTGCTCTGATGACAACTTCTCCACACCACTGCCGATCATTGATGATTTTCCACCACCATTTACCTAACAGGGCATTGTTAAAGGTGGAAAGGTTCAGGATACCCCAACCGCCCTGCTCTCTAGATATACAGAGTCTCGACCAACCAACAAGCCTCATTTTAGTTCGATGCTCATCTGGGCCTGCCCATAGGAACTCCCTTCGAATTCGATCAATCGAGCTGACTACCCAACAGGGTAACCTAAAAATAGACATCCAGTAAGTTGGGATAGCCGAGAGCACCAAGTTAAGGGTAGTAAGTCGCCCCCCAAGTGAAAGCAATTTGGACTTCCACGTTGCCAGCCTATTGCGAATTTTATTGATCAGGGTATCCCAATCCTGTCTTCTTGGTCGCCCCCCAGAAATCGGGACTCCCAAATAGATCAACGGCAAGGTACTAGTAGTACAGTGCATAGTGCTTGCATAAATAGACGGGGGGTCACAGTTTCTCTGGGAAGAGTATAAGCAAGTTTTGCTAAGATTTACCTTTAGACCAGATAGACCCTCGAATAAGTATAGAATCAGCTTAATAATACGGAGGTCCTCTGCTCCCCCAGTAGTCATAACTAGCAGATCATCAGCAAATGTAGATGACACATCTTTTCCCCCTGCTCACCTAGTGCAATCCCGTGAAGGATCCCAGTGCTTAGGGCATTATTGAACATGGTGCTAAGCACATCCATAACCAGAACAAACAATAGTGGAGAAAGAGGATCTCCTTGCCGAAGGCCCCTACGGTATCGAACATATCTACATTGGGTACCATTAATGAGGAAAGAAGCTTTGGAACTCAAGAGGATAGTCTGGATCCATCCAGTCCATTTTTCGCTAAAACCTCGAGCGCGGAGCAAAGCAAAGAGAAAGTTCCAATCCACAGTGTCAAAAGCTTTGAAGAAATCCACTTTTAGAATCAAACCCTGGAGACGAAGTTTTTGCATATAGAAGAGCAATTCATGGGCTGTGGATATGTTATCAATTATACAACGACCCTTAATGAAAGCAGACTGCGTCAGCGTCAAGTCAACTAGCCCCCCAATCTTTCGACTGAGTCTATTTGCCAACACTTTGGACACAATTTTCAGGGTCGAATTAATGAGGCTGATTGGCCGATAATGGGAAGGATCATCTGGAGATTGGCATTTCGGAATTAAAGCAATGTTTGCCCAATTAATTCTTTCCAGATTGGCATTTCCCGAGTAGAAATCGTCACAAAGTTTGAAAATGTCCAACTTAACAATATCCCAACACTTTTGAAAGAACAAGATTCAGAATCCGTCTGGACCTGGGGCCTTATCTGGACTCATACCAAAGACAGTCATCCTAATTTCCTCTTGAGAGAACAGGGTATCTAAGGCCGTGAGGTCCTAGTGAGCAATTTAAAAAAATATTAACAAAAACAAATATGCATCACATCTTTAGCCATACCAACCAACCACTAAAAAATTATATCAATTTTGCAGCGGTTGATGATGGGCAATTTAAATAACCAAACACTTTTAAAATGGCTTCATTACACAGGTGGCCACAAAAGTTTATGACTTATATCACTGTGGCCACATAAGTTTTTTTCGTAACCAGATGGCCATAAAAGTTTTCTCCGGGAGCACCGGTGGCCAAAAAGTCCTGTTTGGAGGCCATTTACGACTTCTTAGCTAACATGGATGACACCGCGTAATATAATATTATAAACTCGATGACATGGCAGTCAAACTCAAAAACACTGTATGAGTAATCCAAATCAGCAGGCTGAGTCATCTCCCCCTTCTAAGCATCCTTGTCCAAATCCCTAGCCTTAGCCGAAAACCCACATTTCCCCTTCCCACCACTGAGCTTGGGATTCCCCACCCCCCATGACCGAGCTTGCCCCTACCACCCTGCACCTTCTCGTCGCTTCCCTTCAGCCGAACTCCACCACCTTGACTTTTGAAAGTGTCCAGCATTGTTACAGGTAAGCAAACTCTACTGAAAATGGTACTGATTTCTTTGAGGAAGTGTTTTTCTCATGTAAACTCTCCAGTATTGTGTCTCTTGTAAGTAATATATTGTGATTTAAGCATATTGAGTGATATGTTTTTCCCATTGTAGTCTTACATTTTTTTTTTCCAGTGTTAATTTTTTTTCTTGATCTATTAATTGGATTAGAACTCATGTTTTATGAAGGAATTTAAATGTTGATAACATTTGAACTCATATTTTGGTTTTTCTAATATCATGATTTTCATTTTCGTTTAAACTTTAGTGGATGTTTTATAAATGGACTGTTGAGTAATATTAGAGCTGAAGAGGGGTTAGAGTAAGTAGTCCACAAATACTGAAGTCATGGCTAATGAAAGGTGTATAACAATGCAAGCTCACCATAAATACAAAAAATTGCAAAGTAAAATGAAAAGAAAAATGAAAGCTCACCATTATTAACGAATGATGAATCTATAAAAAGCTTTCTTTTTAATCAACCTTTGAGACTAAAAAAGTTAAACAAACATTCTTTTCATAGTTTCATGGATGTCATAAAATCAATGCTTCTTCCCAGTTAAATCATACTATACACAAGTAAAACATCATAGAATTAAAACGTACCAACACCACCATACTATTTAATTATAATCATCTCATAATCACCATTCTGTTCCTCATATTAATTTCTTTTTCCCACCAGAATATATGTTACTTACCAACAGAAAGAAATTAAAGCAGAGAATAAAAGAAACAAGTTAATTTAGAAAATTTAAATGAACCACAACATAATGTGGGTTCTCCTACCCACATTATGAGGTAAGTATCACTGGTGGCCACATACGTTTTTTTTGTAACGATGTGGCCACGAAACTTGTCTCCGGTCACACTCATGGCCACAATTTCATGTTTGAGGGTTGTTTCCGACGAAGGTGCTGAGGTGGCCAATTATAGAGCCATCCACATCGGACGCCACCTCAGCACCTTCACCGGAAACAGCCCCCAAACATGAAATTGTGGCCATGAGTGTGACCGGAGACAAGTTTCGTGGCCACATCGTTACAAAAAAAACGTATGTGGCCACAGCGTTATACTTACGAAACATTTGTGGCCACCAGTGATACTTACCCCACATTATGTAACATTTTCATTGGATTATAAACTTCACTTAGTTTAAATTTTAGTGGATGTTTTATAAATTAATATGGACTGTTTAGTAATGTTGATAACATGTTGATAATATTTTAGTTTTCTAATTTAGTTTGTTTGGTTGTTTGATTTTCTATTTTTGGTTTTAGTAATGTCGTGGTCTACAAAATTAGCAATGTCCTAGTTTACATTTTTAATTAGGATTGTTTGATTACCCTGGGTTTCAGTTAGCAATGTCTTGTTTTACATTTTCATCCCGTATTGTTTGATTGTCCTGGTTTTCAATTAGTAGTGTTCTGGTTTACATAATTAGTATTGTTTGATTATTAATTATCTATTGTTGTTGTTTTGTTTTAGTAATGAATACATTGATTGTTTATATAAGTAGTACTGTCCTAGTTTACATTTTCAATATTTTCTTGCTATATTTGATTGATTGTTAGGTTTTTAAATTATGGTTTCACATAATGTCATGATCTGCATTTTTAGTTTCAACATTATCTTGATGTTTTAGAAATTTAGCGAAGTGACTGATATAATTTTCAATGTGAACTCGTCGAGCTAATATGGAAGATATTGATGGGGTTTCAACTGAAGAGGAGGAGTTCAGTGATACAGATTATGATCTTCAATCTGGTGATGAGGATTATCAACAAGTTATGGATGAACAGATAAAAAATAAAGGGGGCATACCATGGGATAGAGCATCTTTTTCTCAAGGTGTTGTAGGAGTAGTTGTTGAAAAAGATTGTGAATCAGATGATGAAAATTCTAAGGAGTTATTCACAGATCCAGAATCAGATGGTGATGATAAACCTAGGGTTGTGGAGTTTAATGAAGAGAAGGAACTATACAACCCAAGCTTAAAGGTTGGAATGCTGTTTAGGGATTTTGAGCAGCTGAAGAAGGCATGCAGAATTTGTGCTTGTGTAGACTTTTTTTTTCAATTTTTTTTAAATAACTGATGCTTGTTCTTGTGCAGTTTTTTTTTCTCAAATTTCTGCAGATAATTGGTGCTAGCGATTGTGTAGACTTGGTTTTTTAAATTACTACAGAAGCAGAATTTGTGCTTGTGTAGACTTTTTTTCAAATTTCTTTAAATAACTGATGCTTGTTCTTGTGCAGTTTTTTTTCAAATTTCTGCAGATAATTGGTGTTGCTGATTGTGCAGACTTGTTTTTTTTAAATTACTGCATAATTTTTTGTGTAGAATTGGTGCTGGTGATTTGTGCAGAATTGTTTTTTAATTGTTGCAGATAATTGATGATGGTGCTTGTAGGAACTTGTTCTTTTTAATTCTGCACATAATTGATGCTAGTGCTTGTGCTGAGTCTTCTAAAAAAAATTTGTAAATAATTGATGCTTGTGTTTCATTCATACTTAAAGAAGAACTTACAGTATTATCTTCATTCAACTAAATTAAATTACACTCTCACAAACCAAAATTATGTCATGGCATTCATACACTGAATTTTTTTTCAACCCATATGAATTTGCAGAACTTCTACTCTAATTTGCTTCGGCACAATTCCACGTCCACAAATCACAATTATAAAGAACTAAGCACTTCATTCATGCATAAAGAACATTTTAAAATTTCAGCATTGTCATCATTCAACTGAATTAAATTACACACTCTTATAACTTGCCACTGAATTAAATTACTGAAAAATTAAATCATGGCATTCATAATACATTCAGGTCACAATCATTTCCCAACTCCATTATAGACTTGCAAATTAAGACTCTAGGAACATCTCTAGCATCCATTATAAAAATAGTAATTCCTAATGAATCATCTGAACAACACCAATCGGACGGGAAGGATACCCTTCATCTCGGACCATCTGCATAATTTCTCTCATTATTGCATTCTGGGAAGCCAGCAGCGTGAGGGGCTTATATTGGGAATGCCATCCTTGCGGTTCAGGGAAGCAGACGAGAGCAATCAGGCATGAAAAGGCATCTTCAATGAGTGTTCAAAGTGATATTGTATCCTAGGGTCATCAAATTAGTTTTTGGGCGCGGAGGGGGTTAGGTTTTTTTCTTCTTATTTTTTTCAATAAAGTTATGCAAAAGTTTAATTTAATATTAAATAAAAATAACCAAGCTCAAGTTTGAAACGACGATTTTGATTTTTATGTCGTCAAAAATTAATTTTGTTGTGGTTAAAAATTATATTTGGAATACCTTCTTTATTTGACAAGTCAAATTTATAATATAAATCTTTAAAAAATTAATTTTCAATTACCAATATGGTTTTTTATTTTAAAAAAATGGCATTTGGAAAGCAATTTTTAAATAGAATTTGTTTGCTCAAAAACTTTATTGTAATTGGAAAATATTTTTATTTTTATTTTTTTTAAATAAAAGCTTGCAAAGACTATGCCAAAATTGTGACTATCACTGGGCCTTTTTCTTGGATTGAGAATTCATAGTGGGCCAAACCTATCTCTAGTGTCAAGCCCGATGAGTTATAAAATAAAATATTAGATATAAATTTTTTTTTTGGGAAAAAAATTAAATAAAATTAAGTAATCTTTGAACACTTCAATTCAGAATTAGTTTGTCAGTAATCTTTTAATTTTAATTTTGCATCTGCCAAATCATTTACTTTGCCATTTATTCTAATATATAATTCATCTAAAATTTTTTGCAACATGATTCATTTTCTCCACTGATTCAGTTTGTCATTTGATTTTTATTTAGCAATTCATGCTTGTAGTTCTTGTGCTTATAGTTCTTTTTTTTCCCTAACATTGTGGACAACCCTGCTTGTGTTTATGTTATCCATACCAATAAATTAATGTAAAGCATTATTCTAATTTATTATTATACTTAGTTTTAATGCTTAGTTTTAATGTTGATTTTAATTATTTGAGCTCATGTGGCATGCATTTACAATGGTTAGCTACCATATTCCATATGATTTTCACTTAAAGAAAATTAATACTACTGAAGCACTAAAAGAAGAAATAAAACTATAGAACATGCATGATGCAGATGATGCACCATAATAATTTATATTTTATACCAACTCAATAATTAAACAAACAGAAAAATTAAGAAAAAAAAATTATTGAACTGAATAAATTTGATCACTGCTATAATAATAAGCAAGTGATAGTGTGATTAATTCTCATATAAAAAGTGAAAATTTCGCTATTAGTTGAGACTTAGGTGGTGTTTGTTTTGATGCATTTAGAGTTACATATAACTCCAAATGCATCATTATTTAAAAAACAAGTTGTTTATTTTGAGGGATATGCTTTTCTTTTGACTAACAAAATCCTTTTGATTGGAAAACCTCACAAAGATTTAAAAGTCCTACAGATAAGGTAATTTTGATATCATCCTTTTTCCTTACCTATTACTCTTCTCCTTCACCTCCATTTCATTGGCTGATTGTCGAAGATCAAAGCCCTAACTCACCATTATTGTCGAACTCTTCAGTGCTTGTTGATCTACACTCTCATCTATTCCGAGTTGTTAGCTAATGTTTGAGATCTATTCTCCCTCTCCTAGCTTTTGATTTGCAGGTGATCTATTCCTTCACCACCACTCCTATAAAAGGTTTACAATAGGTTTTTTTGGTTGAATTTGCTATTGTTTGTTTTTCAATGGTTGATCTTTCTAATTGTTTATATATTCAAAATATTTTATAGATTTGTGAGAAGATTTAGGTTCATAGATATGAAAGATTAAGGAAAAAACATGGATGCAGCTGATGAGTAAAATTATAGGTATAACATATTCTGAAACAATAACACACTGTGATTCATTGAAAATGCATAGGTGCCAAAGAAGAGAAACATTATTTTAAAGTTCTAATGCTAATGGTGAACGCATTACTGCCAGTGGTGGTGAATTTGGAAGGATAAATACTGGTGTAGGTGCAGAGGTATGACTCTATGATATCATTTGTTTGGGATAAAGGAACTTCATTTATTTGTTTGTTTGTCATTTAAGCCTTTATGGGACCTCAGCCTTTTCAATGATCTAATGATATGTCCTTCAATTCTATCTGGAAATTTCATTTCTATTTTTACTATATTTTCTTTTATAGTATTGTTTTTTATTTTGAAGTTGGTCATGATAGACTCTTAAATTTAATATGAGACAAGTTGCCAATTAAGAAGTGAGTCCTACTTAAGTATACGGTGTATAAATAAAGGTTCATAAATATACTTGATAGTTTATTGCTAGTTCATCAAGTAACAATAATTGTTGTTTGATTTGTTCTATTTTAGCTTGACAATTTCATATTTATAACTAAATCAATGCATGTGACCTTATAGTAACCATTAAAATGACTACCATGGTCAATTAATTGTTAAATTTCTTAAACTGGATGCCAGTGCATGCACCACAGAATTGCAAATGACCTCTATCAACCCTTGTTTTTTTAATTCCAAAGAGTGTTTTGCAATGATTTACCATACCTAATAGATGTTTCTAGCTAATCTACATTGGAACCTTTGATTTTCAGGCTGGCCCTCTTCGGTGCTAGCTAGGCGGTTTGTGTTTGTAGAGATCTATCGGGGACTTGTATGTTGGTGAATAAATTGTTCCTATACCACATGTGAAGCAAGTCAAGGTTTGTAAGTATATTCTATTGGCTAATTAATGGCATTTTTTGGCCAACATGTGCAGATTTGATGGCATGGGTAAGATGATTTACAAGCCACTAGCATTTATTTACCATTACGGAGACCATGTTCTCATGCACATGTAGCTTACATTGTATACAATATGCATAAAATTTGTTGTTTATGATGCTAATTTTACTATAGTATGTAGTTCAACATGTGTTTATAAAAATAAATGCCTTTCTCTCTCTCAAATTGGGTTGATGATGCACAAGAATTTATAAATTCTGTCCTTATTAATCGGATGTTGTTATCTGACTTTGTTTAACCCATTTAATTGTTGAAAAGTTAAGATTCTACTTCTTATGTTGCATATATTCATGTTACCTTTGCATAAGGTAGGAGACATTCTTATGGTTTGACGTATTTTTGATTTATTTTTTACAATAGAAATGTATAAATTTATTATTGTTTGATATCTAATATTTAAGGAATACACAATACATTCAGTTCCATTGACATTGTCTCTGTTCATATATAAAAACGTACATATAAACCTTTATTATGCTTTGATTTTATATATGTCATTCATATTGGTTTGTGCAACTGCTGAATGGTATTGTACACACTAATGTTATTTTTTCTGTCAATAAAACTTTTGCAGAAGCTCTTCGCAGTGTTGGTGTTCTAGCTAAACTATTCTTGTGCAAAGGGAAAACTCATACTGATCTCTTTATTCTAGGAAAATGGTTTTTATAAATGGGCTTTATTTATATGAAATATAATCATAATGCCCTGTAAAAATAATTAAATAATAGCCTACCCTGAATTCTCTTGTCATGATGCCCACTCTGAAATTTATGTTGCCCTAATGTGTTAGATACATGTAAAGTGAAATTTCATCATGATTTTGTTTACAACAGTCAATACATATAAACGTCATAGAATTTGTAGAGAATCTTCTCGTGCTCAATCAGAGATTAGAGAAAAATATTTATCGAGACTAATTGATGGAAATGACAAGACTAGTATCAACATGGTCTGTATGAATAAATCAACATTCTTCAATCTTTGCTTGATAATGAGACAAAAAAGTCTTCTAAGAGACACATTGCACATCACCATCGAAGAGCAATTATTGATGTTCCTGCACACTATAAGACATAATCAACTTAACCTTGTCATCGCACACAACTTCCTCAGATCAAGTAAGACTGTTAGTAGGTATTTCAATCATGTTCTATACGCAATCAGTCAATTGGGTGATGAATATGTGCTTCCACCTAGTACACAAACTTCAGCGTATATAGCATCGAGATCCACACTATTTCCTTATTTCAAGGTATTAGATAACTTTTTTACTCAAATAGATTTATAATCCTATAACTAGTTCTTAGTTATAATTTGTTAATGATAGGATTGTATTGGAGCTTTAGATAGAACCCATATCCATGCTTCTATTCCAGCATCTGACGTTGTAGCATTTCATGGGCGAAAAGCATACCCCATACAAAATGTGCTTGTTGTTGTTGACTTTAACTTACGTTTTATACATGTTCTTGCTGGATAGGAAGGCTCAACACATGATGGATGTTCTAGTTTTACATGATGCACTCAAGAGACCAAATGGCTTATCAGTCCCTGAAGGTATCTATTTGTTTAGATTATTATCAAATAGTTTAGAATGCAAGAACAATCTAAACATTATAATCTTGTTAACCATCATTTTTTTCTTTTTGTTAGGGAAGTATTACTTAGTTGATGCTGGATACACAACGAGACCGGGATTTATATCCCCCTATAGGGGTGTTAGATACCATCTTAAAGAGTTTGGCTCACGGACACCAGCAAACCATAAAGAACTTTTTAACCTTCGTCACTCATCATCTCAAACCACTATTGAATGAGCTTTGGTTCTCTTAAGGGACGCTTCAAAGTTTTATCATCAAGACCGTTCTTTCCATTTAAAACTCAAGCTGAATTGGTTTTGGCCACATGCATTTTGCATAATTATATTATAAGTGAAGGAGAAGATATTTTCATACCTTTTGAGGATGAATGGATACCACAACGGCCACAATCAGGAAGTAACATAAGAGAACAAAGGGAAGAGGCCCAAAAATGGGTGGTTAGTCGAGAACGGATTGCACGTGATATGTGGGCTAATAAGTAAATAATGACTTATTGTTTTTATGAAAAATTATTTTTTCATGTAGATCATTATCAATGATGTTATTTTTTTGCTTATTTGTAACATATTATGGCTTCTACTTGATTCATTTTTGTGCTTCTATGAAACAAATTTATAATTGTTATCATTTATCATATGCTTATTGTGAAACTTCCTTATGTTATCTACAACATTTATTTGGGAAAAAAATCAACTATTACTTAAAAAAAATTACTTGTGTATGTGCCAACAGAATTGACAATATATGGATATCAAAAGATAGCCAAATGTCTTCAATGAGAACCCCCACTAAAAGAAATGGTGGTAATAAAAGATTCATGCCATCTCAAGTGGAGCACGGCTTCAGAGTCGACAAGGGATTCAAACCCCAAGCATTCCATGCTACAGTCACTGCTATAAAGAATGAGTTTCAAGTTACTGTTACTAAAGCAAATGTAACTAACCACATGAGAACAATTCGCAAACGATGGGTAAGAATTAAAAACTGAAAGAGTTAAGTGGAATGGGATGGGATAATATATTGAAGATAGGTATTATGGTAGAATCAGAATTCAGGAACTATGTACAAGTATAAATTTATTTCTTATTTATTTCTATTAATGTTGTTGAATAATTTATATTGAATGAAATAATAATTATTTAATCTATCACCTGATTTGTTTCTGTATCCTACACTCATCCACAGGACGAGCCATATTTAAATAAACCAATTGAGGATCATGACTTGCTTGAGATTATTTGCGTAACGATCAAGCAATTGGACACCATGCTGTTCAATTTGGAGATGATATTGGTACACATACGGATGATAACGTCAATTTCTATCGTTCATCTTAAATCATTGGCATTGATGACATATTTTTTTAGGAGACTGATTGCCATTTCAATACACCACCACCCATCCACAACCAATAAGAGAGTACAAAACTCAGGGGAGTGTCTTCCACACAATCAAGAAAAAAAAGGGAAAGCGTAAAATGGTCTCTGAAGTTGAAGCAATACAAGAGATGAATAACACCATTAAGAAGGCATTAAGTGAAAAGAAGTCTACTAGAGATCTAGATTTTGCAAAAGGAGTTAATTGGTGAATGTATGAAACTGGAAACATATGGATACTCTAGCCGGGATGTCAATAAAGCTTATGATTGGTCAATGGCCGACGATAGTAGAGCTATAGGTTTCTTGGCAAAAGATGAAGAATTAAGGATGTATTGGGTGGAGGATTTCTTTGAATCAATTCACAGTCAAGGAGAATTTTTAAGAAGGCCCACATAGGTTGTTTTGTGTGTGTGTATTATGATATTATCATATGTCTAGTATCTTATAGTAATCTTTTTTTTATCTTGCTAAAGAGGATGTTGCAGACTATGGAACATATTGAAGATTTTAGTAGTGAAACCATGAAGAATGTAAGATGTAAGTTGTAAGTAATTATATTCATGTCATTATTTATATATTATTATAAAAAATTAGCTCCTGGAAATAAAATCCGAAATTTTTCATATGTGCAGGTTTTCCATATGTTAATGGATTCTAATAGAGTGCTCATTCATATGGTGTAGAATGTTGATGATCAATTTAGCAACATCACTAAAGATTATTTTGGTGGTTGTTCCTTGTATCCTAAGAAGCCTATTTGAGAAACCATCTATCTTTCTTACTTCAGGGGTTGAAGTACCTATTATGTACTGGTCTTATGCAAACTTTGAAGCACTAGATATATGTATTGGTTTTATGCAATATTGACATGATCTCCAAGGTTTAAGTTGTTTAATTTCATATGTTATGTTCCTCCTCTCGGCTGCTTTCTGTCACTGAAATACAAACAATATTTAGATGGCTACATGGTGGTCATGTACTCTAATGTTGTTGTAACTATCATAGTTAGTTCTCCTTACTGTTTGGTAACTTGTCTTCCTAGACCTTTATCTATACACCATGTTATTGCCCAGATAATTTATTTATTTGACTTTCGATTGACTGGAAATTATCCCATCTTTATAAGTCCTTAATAAGGTTCAAACAAATTGGGATGTGGATAAAGTTATGTATTAGGTTTGGTATTTAATTGTTTCAAGTTTTTCTTTTATTCCTATTTTTTATATATATTTAGCAATTTGTTGCATCATATCAAGTCTAGCCATGGTTGTGTTTTATGGGTTATTACCGGTTTATCATGACACATCCATCCAGCGGAGATACAAGTTCCCCAGGTTTCATGATCCTAACCATTTGATTAAGATATGTGCTGGTTTTTATGTTGGTTTATTACTAGTGTGAGTTGAAGTTGGTGTTTCTCTGTACACAAAATTAAGATATGCACTGGTTTTTATGTTGGTTTATTCTTTGTGTATTTTCATGCAAGTGTGTATTCTCAATTTAGCATTCTTTTTTTTTATCTTGTTGAATAGGTTTTTATTTTAATAACGGGGTTCTTAAGTCGGCATCGGTGTTAGAATCTAGGTTCTAATAATTAAAACACAATAATAATAATAATAATAATAATAATAATAATAATAATAATAATAATAATAATAATAATAATAATGGGTAAATTTGTTAATATAATAAAAAATGGTAACTTATTAAAAAATTGTTATTACATTAATTAATAATAAATATAAATTAAATACTAAAATAATAATCAATATTTCATAACAAATTGATATATCATAACGTTTGACGTATGGGGGTATGTGGGGGTAATTTTACCATGAGTAATCATACCCCCAAAATACATCAAACCAAACATGTGTTTTCTAATTCTAGATTTACAAATCCTTCCAAGCAAACATAAAATCTTATAATACAGTAATTCCAGTTACATTCAACTAAACGCTAGATTTTACTGTATTGTATTTTGAAAACCAAGTATTTCCAGTTACTTTGTAACTAAAAATCCACTACATTTAGAATTACATCCAACCAAACACCACCTTAGTTGAGAATTTAGAGTGTGTTGAATAGTTTGTTTGCATTGTGATTAAAAAAAATTTACAAATAAGAATAAAAAAATTTTCAAATCAAAGATTTGATAAAGTAAAATGACTTGAGAAGGTATTTTGTAGATAGATAGCATCTTCAATATATCAATCATTTCTTTATTTGAATTACATAAACACTTCTTCACATAAATCAAAATCTTCCTATTAACTTAGCCCCTTATAATAATTCCCTTAACTGGCGACCTTCACCATAATTATAACGGTATTAAAAATAAATTATTAAATAGGTAAAAAATACACTAATAATTCTAAAACAAATGATAGTGATGAATAAATAACTATTTAATCTATTGTCATGGATCTTTATATAAAGTGTTCATCCACTCCCACTAAGAAAGTTTAAATTCTAGTTCATGCTAGTGAAGAGCACATATATTAAGAGCTCAGCTCCTCCCATGTGTCTATCTTTGACACACGTGGTTTGTCCACTTTTGTGAAATACATATATATATATATATATATATATATATATATATATATATATGGGAAATTTTACTAAATTATTATGTGGTTTATCTCTATATTAATTCGGTAGTTATGGTTTGAGTCGTAACAATTTAGTACTTTATAATCAAAATTGTTTTCAAAAAAATGTCAAAATGCTGAACTCTGTTAATTAAACTAAATTTTACTTTTTTCTGTTTTTATTTAGATTACTAAAACATGAATGGGTTTTAAATTACTAAGAACAATTTAAGTTTACTTTCAATTATAACTTGAATGTGTTTTAAATAATATGCAAATAGATCTGAATGTTTTTTATTATTACATATTTTAGTAATGTAAATAAATGCAAAATAAAAATTACGATCCATTTTTATGCCACGTTAACGTTTTGGCATATTTTTGCAAACTGTTTAGACAACAACATATTAAAATGTTACAATTCAAACCATAAGTCCCGAATTGATAAAAAAAAATAATAAATCATGAAGTAATGTAGCAAAAAATTTTTTTTGGTTTGTAGAAAATTGTTGAATGTCTAGTAGAAATACGGTTAAATGTTGAGGTACTATGCTAAAATTGATAGGACAATTTAGATTAAAACATTGTGCATTCTATATTTATAAACACAATAATATTATTCACCTGTACAGTAAAATTCAAATGAGATTTGTTAAGACGGTTGGATTTCAATTCAACATCAACATTCGAATGTCCTCGGAATACGCAATCTATATATATACAAATATAGTGATAGGGAAAATGAAACACAGCCTAAAAATTTGAAAACGGCCTCACTTGTTCTCCAAGGAAAAAGTGGTCCTCAAAGAAACCACCAAGTCGAGATCCAGCTTTAAAATCGGGTGTGCTCATTGGTTGGAGTTCCGTCTAAAAACAAGGAAAGAGCAGAAGTCAAGTTGCTAATTGTTGAAAAGTTGTAGTGGCTGTGAACTGAGAGAAAGTCCAAGTTCATTCACTGAAAATGACTTCCAGGTTTTTCCAGCTGAGCCAATTGGAAGTACAGTTCATGGTTTCAGAATTTTTCTGCTATTTTTCTGCATTAAAGTCACATCTTGTTTTGTGACATTATATGATTTATATTTTCTTTTATTTCTTTCATATGAACTCTATCATCGTTGGTCATAACTCATAAGTTTGGATTACCAAAGGGTCACCGTGTTAGAATGCTTCATATATAGCCACGTACTTCAATATTCTAAGATACAAGTCCGAGTTCTTCTCCACTGAAATTTTTCTTAGAAGTATCTTTAAAAATAAGATTAAATATTTTGCTCTATCTAATTTATTTAGTCTTAAATAAAGTAATATGAAAATCAAGGATTTCGTGTAACCGATTTCAAATAGTTGGAAGTAACGATTTGTTATTTTTTATAAATTTTTTCTTTCTTTTTTATGCATTTATATTCTATTTTTTAGTAGTCAATAAACAAAGCTTAGAATAAAATAAAATAAAGCATATATGAGATTATCTGTATTTAATTTTATTGCAAGCACCCTCTTCACAAAAAAATTTAAAATTTATTAAAAAGATATATTTTAAAAATTACGTATATATTTGAAAGAGAATATTTTAAAAAATTTATTTATTATTTTAATTAATTTTGTAAATATTGATAGTTTTTCTTTTCTTTTTTTTTTTAAATTTTATAACGGTGAGTTAACGGTTTTTAATAAAATATTAAATAAAAAAGATTTTGAGAAGATTTAAAACCCGAGGCTTTTTTTTAAAAAAAAATAAAGATAAAATTTATTGGTTTATAAAAAAAAAATACAATTGTTCTATTTTAAGAGTCATATTTGTTTCTTAATATTATTTGGGTTTTCTTCCTTTATTTGATACGAGACTTTTCATTTATTTATTTATTTAAATTAATTATATGATCACTATCAACTTTCCCTAACTCAGCCCACAGGGAAATTATTCCTGCGAAGAGAATTTGTCTATTATAATCTGACTGAATGGTTTTTGAATATATATATATTATTAATTGATGAATTTAACAATCAAGTGGACATGTTAATTTATTTGGTAAATTTCACCATCAATGAATTTAACTACCATCCAATTGTCCACTTGTCTCCCTAAAGTATGAAATGTTAACATAACTTTTTCTTTTTTCTTTTTCCTTTTTTTGGCAATTAATGTTAATCCGAATGTATTTTTACGATAAAAAAAAATGAAAAATAAGATAATCTGAAAATTATGTTCTTGAATTTTCAACAATAAAAGAACTATTTTAATCTTTAAAATTAAGAAATAACCAAAAAATTTATTGACTATATAAATAAATTAAAGATCTCTTTATAAAACACAGAGCTTAAAATCAGCGCAAGATTTAGAATTACATAACTTATATTTAGTCATCGAAATCCCTGTTAAACATAAAATTAATAAAAACCCAACTCGTAAAATCTATTTACATAAAAGCCCCTCCACCGTCGCAAAGATTCCCGAGGCTCTCGCCGTCAGCCGACGAGCAATCAGAGCCGTCCGTAGACGATCCAACGGTCGAAAATCCCCAATGCACATCCAAACCCGTAACTCCAAACATCCGTGGCTATTCACGGCGGAGATCCGGCCGTCAGTTTCACATCGGACGGCTCAAATTAGATCCATCACCAGCACTGATCCGTTTCCCAGGACCGGCGAGTATAACCATAGAACGGAGAGAAGCTCACACGGTGGAGCCGATCGGGAGCCGCCAAGCTGCGATCGTAGTCGGCGCGCTTCATGGGGTCGGAGAGGGTGGTGTAGGCGGCGTGGATGCGCAGGAACTCGTCGGCGGAGGAGCCCTTCACGACGTCGGGATGGCAGGCGCGGGCGAGCCGGCGATAAGCCGCCTTGATCTCAGGAGCCGAAGCGCCGGAGCCGATGCCAAGGACGTCGTAGAGGGTGGAGGAGCCGGAGGGGGCAGTGGAGGCGCGGATCGGCGGTGGCCGTTCCGGCGCGGCGGCGTAGGAGGCGGAGATCTGAGATCGGGGACTACGAGGAAGGGATGCGCGGCGGGAATCGGCGATCCGGGGGCCGAGGAATTGGGAGGAGAGAGAGAGCGTGGCGATCATGAGAACTTGTTTGAAAAAATCGGCGGTGTGGTGTCGGGTCTTGAGTCGAAAAGAGGGGTGCGGTTTTTATAGAAGTTAGGGTTAGAGTAACCATGGTTAAAATGATAGGGTTAGTGAGGATCTTATCCGGGATAAAGAGGGCCCCAGGGATGAGTCAGCGTGGAGATGGATAACTGCCGCTGGTAATAATGGGAAGTTTAAAGTAATAATTATATTAATTTAATTACAAAATTAATTTTTTAAATTATTATTATTAAACAACCATAGCAGTGGATTGTTACTGTTATATGATATTGTAAATATTATAAAATACTATAAAAATATTATAATAATATTATATATTTACTATAACCCAAGTGAAATCTGAAAAAATTAATAAATTTGTAGGGCTTAATAAACCACTGTAATTTTTCTTATAACCCGCGGCACTCGTTGTCGTTTTTGTTTCCAAAAAAAAAAAATATATATATATATATATATGTATATATATATATATATGTTTTTTTTTAATAATAGACGACAATGTCACTTTTTTTATGAATATAAACAGATCTTAAGCAGTCTTTGGAGCAGGATGTACATTATATGTACAGTATGAGAATAGTATAAGAATCTCGGATGAACAGTGTATGAACAAGATCGAAAAACGATGCTCTGTTGGGGAGAGATTTGAATCCAGCGACCTCCCACTTACTGACTTTGATGTCATACCATTTGCAAATTTTATTCATGTATCGATAATTTTTATATGGAGGATTGAGAGGGATAATTAGAAAAAAGATTGATTGTGAAATTATTGAATGGTCCCTTTTTGTCGTAGATAAAGGGGGAATAAGTTTTTTAAATTATTTTCTTTTTAATAATTTGGAGATAAAATGATTGAATAAGTCAACCATTGGATAGCCCAATGGTATGACATCAAAGTGTAAGGGGGAGGTCATGGGTTCAAATCTCTCCCCCAATAGTACTGTTCTCCGTACATATACTGTACATCCGGGTTCCAGTACTGTTTAGTATTGTTTCTATTCATAAAAAAAGGGCGCTTGTCGTCTATTATTCAAAAAAAATAAAATAAAATGATTGAATAAAGGAATATAAAGAAATAATGGTAGAGAAAATAAAAAGCTTTAGAATTTATTATATTTTCCGTCAATAGGCCATCTGATCCACATGATGTTTTGCTTGTTTAACTCAAATTAATCCATTGAAATAATGAATTGTTTGGTATTGATTTTTGTCTAGTGCACCTTTTCTCCTTTTTCTTTCCATGTCAACCGGATGCTTAATAGACAAATGTTAATATATATTTAAAAATATACATGATATTTGTAAAAATTTATTTTTTAATAATCTTTTTAAATATGACCAAAAAAAACAACTCTCCTAAAATGTGATTACTACACATATAATATAAAGATTAATAAACTCACTAATTTAATTAAATTAAAAATCATCAGCCAATGAGAAACAGATGGTCCCATTGGTGGAGAAAAATGGAATGGATAAGTTGGACCATTTTTGTCGGTGATTTAAGGAAACAACATGTGATAAGAATGAATGATAGGAAACAAATTAATTTGGATAGGAATGCCAACTGTGCTCTTGTACCCAAACAGTGCTAGTGTTAAGTTGTTAACCAAGTAAACTTTAGGGGTAAAAATGTCATTTAAGAGTAACCGGTTCAGAAGGGCAGTGATGGTTCAGCTGAGGCCTAAAAAAATCACCTCATTTTAAAAAAATATATATTTAGTTAATATTTTTATTTATGCAAATTTGTTGGCTATGAAATTTTTATGACAAGTGTGTGAGTTGAAAAAAAAAATTAGTAGTAAGAAGGTATTTCATTAATTGTTGTATTATAGTACAAAAATAGTATAATTTTGTTTATAAATAAATATTTTAATTATATTGAATAACTAGATCGGGATCCAAAAAACAATAAAGCTTTGGAATAAGTATGAGTGATCAAATGAAATAAAACAACTTAATAAAAATTTATACTTGAAGCTTAATTAAAAAAAATTTGTAAAATAATTATATCTTAAAATATAAAATCAAATCTCCCAACAATAAACAGTAATTATTTAAGAATATTATGTAATATCAAATTAAATTTCTTAAAAATAGACAAAAATAAATTATTTAAGAATATTCTGTGATATGAAGTTGTGATGCTTGACTGTTAGATGAACTAATTTTTCTTAAATACTTCAGATGATAAATATATATATATATATATATATATATATATATATATATATATATATATATATATATATATATATATATATATAAAGAAAAACAAAAGAAAAAAGTTAATTAATATTATTATCTTTAATAGTAATAAATTAATCTAGATAATTAAATGGAAATAAATTCTTACAGTTTGACAATCAAAAGTTAAAGAATCAAACAAGATAAGAACCAAACAAAAATTCTTAGAGGGCCATAGCAAAGAAATTAAGGCTTTGGAAACTTGTTGTTTGGATGATTGAGGAAGTTCATTAGGCACAAATTGTAGGTTCCGTGATGTGCTTGTCAATATGAAATTGACTATTGCTTGATTTGAACAATGATATGCATTGGAAAGTGAATTCTCTTGTTCTTGTTCTTGTTTGGTATTATTGTTTGTTTGACATGTAAACTAGATAAAGAGGTTTTGGTGATCTTTTTCAAGGACTGAGGGTGCACCAACTCATCATGTTGGCCCTCTTGGAGAATATAATTTTCAGTCACATTGGAATTAATCACCTCAAAGGTGTTCATTATCAAATCGGATGAGTTAATGACTTAATGTGTGTATTATTATATTTTATTTAACACATAACGGAGGATACACATAGTATTGATTAATAGACATAATATAGAGGTCATTCAAAAAATAAAATAAAATATGAATACATAGACTTCAAACGTATATGAATTTTGAACTGCGCCGGTTTAAAATAATAATAATAATAATAATAATAATAATAATAAAAAAATTTTGCCCTACAAGATGCTTTTATGTTGACTCGTCCATCTTGTAAGGCTATTTTGGTGGGGTAGATTATCTAAATATCTATTCGGATACTTTTATTTTATTATTATTATTATTATTATTATTATTATTTTGATAAAGGTGGATAAACCATTTGCATTAAAAGTAGAAACAGAAACAAAAAGTAGTACAAAACATCCCACAAGGAGTGAGGGAACACACTAGAAGGACAAATCAAAAAAACCTAAGGTGAGAAAGAGAAAGGAACACAACCAGGGAGGTAGACTCCCTAGGGTACAAAACAACAGCACTAGATATCTCCCAGGGAGGAAGTATGCTCCGAAGGGACACCCAACTCAGCGTCCCTAGTAGAAAGGAACTCCAAGCTCCGCTTGATTTTACTCATCTTCAAATTTCGCCCTTTTAGAATCAGGAACTGTATTCAGCCACATGAAAACCATATGAATAATTTTAACAATAATAGAAGACGTTGATAAGCATGAAGAAGTAAAAATGCGTACATTTCGTTCCAGCCAAATGTTCCAAGTAATGGCTCTAAGCAAAAGATCCCAAAAAGAGGATAAAGATTTCTTGACGTGTTTGCGACAATGACCCCAAAGGTCTTGCAAGGAGGATGGTCCAGATCGGACCTCAAACATATGTCCAAAGAAGTTCCAAATGTGTAAGGCCACTGAGCACTGAGTGAGAAGATGATTCGTCAATTCCACCCCAGCGTGGCACATAACACATGTGGTAGTTTGCAACAGGTTGCACCCTCTCAAGGCTAAATTTCCAGGGAAAGAATCTTATTATTCCATGCAAACCAGTTGAAAAGGTTAATCTTCCTAGAACAGCATCCTTTCAAGATGATTGGGGACCAACGAAAGCGTAGCCCCCATCATTCAAGAACTGATAAAAGGATTTAACCGTGAACGCACCATTTGAAAATAGTCTCCAGCATTTCCTATCCTCGCCAGGATTCGAGGAAGCATTGATATTGTTGATTAAACGTCAGATCAAGGGAAACACATCGAGAGGAAGGAAATCAGCTCTACCTATCAACTCCTTAACTGATCCTTCCTTGTCGTTTGCCAACCTGAAGAAGTGTGACCAAATATCCACTGGGGCACGGTCATCTAACCAGTTATCTAACCAAAAAAGAGTGGTGGTCCCATCGTGCACCGAAGTGACAAGATTCAATCTACAGGCCGGCAAAGAATGGAGAATGCCGTTCCAGAAAAAGGATCGACGACGAGGTTGACGATGGAAGATGTTCCAATGAGGACAACTTTTAAAATAGTTTTCGCAGAAAACAGCATCCCCACACCACCTGTTACCTGATAAGACTTTCCACCACCATTTTCCGAGAAGGGCCATGTTGAAGGTGTCCAAATTTAGGATGCCCCAACCCCCCTGATCTTTTAATCGACAGAGTCGTGTCCAACTAACTAATCTGATTGTTGGCTGCTAGGGATCAGGGCCCGACCATAAGAAGTCCCGCCTAATCTTATCAATGCGCTTAGTCACCCAGCACGGGAGCTTGAAGATCGGCATCTAGTAGGTTGGGATAGCCGATAAGACAAAGTTCAATAGAGTAAGTCTACCTTCCAAGAATAAAAACTTAGATTTCCAAACCGCTAATCTGGATATGATTTTAGTAATAAGGCAATCCCAGTCTTGCCTTCGCAGCCTGTTGCCAAAAATAGGGATTCCAAGATAGGTAAGTGGTAAGGAACCAATGCTATAATGCAAAGTCTTGGCAAAGTGAGGATGACGCACAGAATTCCTATTGGAGGAGAAAAGACAAGATTTCTCTGAGTTAACTCACGGCCCAGAAAGGGCTTCGAAGAAATACAGAATCAGTTTAATGATACGAAGGTCTTCTCCACCCCCAGTCGTCAACCGATGTAAAAGAAAAATTCAATTGGTCTTTAGATTCACGTTCAATTTCAGTTGAGTTACTCATGTTCATGCCATTAATGGGTGGTTGACATGGTATAACATATCACAGGACTTATGCCATGTCAACCATGCCATGTGGCACACTTGCATCACATCAGGCACACCATGTGGCCTACTTTTCTTGTTTCTCTCGCCAAAACCCTTCTTCCACTTTGTAAACCTTAAAAACCTAAAGCCCTTCTCCTTCCCTTGTGAACTAATCACTCTGAGAACCCTAATAACATTTAATCAAATTTCTCTCCAATAATCCTTTTTGAGTGAGCCCTTTCCCCATCTTTGTCCCAAGGCCATGGTGTCATGCGAGAGAAATGGTGATCGCCTAATAGGTAGCTTGCGTTAAATGAGAAAGATCAAGTTCATTAGTTCTTCCTTCTTCCTTCTTCCTTCTTCCTTCTTTCTTTGTCCAAATTTTCCTTCAGTTATTTTTGGTCCTCTCCTGTTACAGCCTGACACATGTCCTCCAACCACAACTTAAAAAAATAACATCATATGTGTAAAGATGTGATAGGGGAGGACCAGGAAATACCCTAGTTCTGGAACTAGGCGAGACGACTTTTGCCGGTGGGCCAAAGTACCAAGTATCATGTTGGCTAGAAGACTAGCATGTGGTGGACTTGGAGTTGAGAAGTTGTTCCTATAGAAAATGGGATCTTACTAGCATCCTATGCAACCATGCAGTTGCAGTGATGTTTACCTCCAAAGAAAGACTTGAGCAGTATGTCAGCCAATGTTGCTATAAGGAGACACAATTGCATATATATTCACATTTTATTTAGCCTATCAGAGGGACAAGACAATGGAAGCATGTACAAAATATGGAACCTATCCTGCCTCCAATGATGAGAAGGCCTCCAGGTAGACCACATAACAATATGAGAAATTTTTGGTTGATTTATTTTTATTGTTAAAAATATCAATTTGGGTTATTAAATTTACTATTGGTGACAAATTTAATATGAAATAAAACTATTTTAAAATAACAAAAAAATAATGCCGAAATTGAATCTCATTTTATAATTATTTTTTATTTTAGAATTCTGACTTTGATAAATTAATTCTAGAACCTGATACAAGGGTTGAAGTTACCTTATGTTAGCATGTCACATAACCATGGTGTTGGTTTTTTTATTGCAATAGGTATAATAAGACTTATAAAATTTCAATTTTAATACAAAATCTATTAATGTGATTATTATTTATAAAAAAATATCATTTAATATCAACAAAGACGTAGATTAGAAAATTAGATAATATAATAATGCCCAATTTATTATGGTAATGGACATTAATTTCCAATTTCAAAATCTCTATTTTTCAATTCATAAAGAAGTCATAGTGTTCTGAGTTCTGAGTTTTTTAAAAAAATGAATCAATAATTTACAATAATATTCCAAAAACCAAAATAAACATATGATGTTTTTCATCTCTACGTGTCCGTTATCTAACCAATTATAATAATAAATATTAAATAAAATGTAAATTAATGTTCAAGACGCCGTCCCCAAGGAAATAAAATTGCCAAGAATAAAAAAATACAAGGACATGATAAAAATTTAACTATATAGCATAAACAAAGGTTAACAATTAAACTCCTGAAACACACCACATGGTTAGCCCTATAAATTAGGGGAACCCCTTATATAATCAATGGTTAAGTCCACCAACCACTTCTACACCGCCACCCCATGTGCCTCCCATACATACTATACTACATTGCAAGTAATTTAATATTTCAAGCATATTATTATAATTTGGGGAGTCATTATCTTCAAAGTGTTAAACCATCATATCATATTTTTTATCTTGTTTTTATATCAACAAGAAGAGAAGTTAGTTATCCCAAGAGTTTTATTTTTATTTAGTAGTTTTTAATTGGTGTGTTTATTATATATAGCAATGCGATAGAGTTTTTTTAAAAGAGGAACTATTGAAAGTCACGTCTTAAAGAAGAGTTTGGACTATGGAGTCCTCATTGCCCTTTAATTTTGGGATCAAAGTCTAAATACATTTATAATAATCTTTAGTTTTTTTTGAAGAATAATGAAAATTTGATCATCTTATGATACTTCTATATTTTAAATTTTGAAAACTAAAATAAATTTATAAATCCTCCCTACGTGAATGGATGATGTTTGATAGAGATTTTTTTTTCTTGACTGTTAAGTCTGATAACGTGGATTGGCATTATATGGCAAGTCATATAGTGATATGGCAAGAGAATGATGATGTGGCTAGAGATGACTCATCAAAAAAAGAAGTGACTAGGATGATGATGTGGCAAAGAATGATGTCATGACATGTGATGAAGATCAACGTGGAGATTTTATTGAGAGGGTTATGAAGATCAAGGTTGAAGGTTTTATTTAGTAGATATTCCTCTCAATACAAACCTCTCAATCAAAGTCATGTGATGATAAACTATTTTTGGGAAGTACATCAAGTCTATAGGATCTTTTCAAGAAAGGTAAGTTTTATTTTAGGTATGATTGTCTATCCTTGGTAAGATCCGGAATAACAATTTGTATCTTTGATAGAACTACTTTTTAGAAAGATCTATTGAAGAAAGAGGAATATTCTATCATTGGCAAGAATTCAAGATCATGAAGATTGTATGAAGCTATTAGAAGACACAAAGATTTAGTTTGGTGTGAAACTATTTGAAGACACAAACTAAATAAGGTAAGGACAAGCCAAGGAAATTATCAAGACCATTTTTAGCATTGCTAATTGAAGAAAGATCCAAGAGCTATCTATGAGTGGAACTATTCATGGAGACTAGTCATATGAGGAGATTGATTGAAGATTGCATAAGATATGATTAGAGATTTGGAGATCCAAGCATGGATGATTGAAAATCATGCTTGAAGATATTGAAGACTAAACTTGGATGAAGATGAGATCAAGTTTAGTAATAATATTTCTATGAGTCAAACGAAGATCATTTGGGAAGACCAAACTTGGGCCAAGTTTGGAAAGAAGATCAGGAGATCTTCAGTGGCTATCTTTGGTGAGATGGTCGCTTGTGCCTTAGTGAGCACGTCCCTCGGGAGAGGGAGACCTACTGAAGTGACCTGAGAAAGGAAGCAGCTGCAAGCAGGAGGAGCTCGGGTCGAGTCAACTACTACGAGGCAGACTGAAGGAACCGGGAGGTTGAAGGTCGCAGATTCGGGTGCATCTGGCTAGAACTCAGTCATGTTCAGTAAGGTGGCCTTGTTACAACTGGGTGTTGCAACATCTAACTTTGGAAGGTGTCCAAGTTAGGAAGCCGCGGAGAATTCTAAAAGAGGTAACTGTATGAGACGTCGGTGCGTCTATATAAGAGATCTAGCTCGAAGATTTAGGATGAGCCAAATAGGGAGAGACTCTTCGGTGAGAGTTGAGTGAGTGGCCGTCCTGCAATCTAGAGAGAATATTCTTTTTATTAAAAGAGTGAGTGAGTATTGTACTCCTTGTTCTTATACCTCTTTTAGTGGATTGTTTCTCCGGGCCTGGCCCCCCAAATGTAGGTAAGATTGTGCCGAATTGGGTTACCAATTTGCTTGTCTCTTTTCTCTTGATGCTTGATTGTGTGTGTGTTTGTTTAATCTTTGAGTGAGTTTTTGAGTGAACTTAGCACATCACACCCCACCGGAACCATCATTGACAAATAGGAGACAAGGGCCCATTAAAAAAAATCAAAAATATACATAATTAAAAAAAATCAAAAATATACATAAATGTGGAGTTAATATCTCAATAAACTTGTGGCCTCACTTTACATGAGTTTTAAGATTCGATTTCGAGTCTTTTCAATAACAAATATCATGCGTAAGAGATTTGATATCAATTGGTCAAAAGGTTGTTGACCATAGTGAAAGTTTTATTTCAAAATGAGGTTTTAGAAATATAAAATAAAATTTTAATTTTTGTTTTTTTTTATAATAGGCGAGAAACACCCCTTTTAAGGTTTAAGTCAAGGATGGGTACAGATGTGGAGCATACTCATAAGTTCAACAACATCTTACTCTCGCCTTGTGCAGGTTTTGATCTTAACACCCCTTGAAAATGAGAACTTTGCACAAATGGCTTGATACCAATAGGCCAAGGAACCGTTGTTTTTCAACTCTAATCCTGTTTTTATAAAATGCAAAGTTTTTTGCAATTATTAACTAATATCATCTTTTCCCGAGTCAAGAGGCTGATTTCGTGTGAGAAAGATTTAATGGAGTAACAATTGGGAGTATTCTTAATATGTATATATATATATATATATATATATATATATATATATATATATATATTAATCAAATACTCTTATAATCTACCCTATATAAAATGCTTTTCTTTTAATTTTAATGCTAAAATTTTAAACTATATTTATTTAGAGGAGGGAGTAAATACTTTTTCAGAAAATCTTTTCTTACGGGTTAATTTCATTGTTGTTGTATCTTACTTTCTTATCAACCATGATCTGTTGAACATATTTCTATAATTATTTATTTTATTCAAAACAATAAAAAGAAAATTATATGCTTCATATACTCCATTAATGCATCAAAATTTTAGATTTTACAGCAATCTATATATATGGGTAGGAGGAATCACATTTGCCTTTTTCTAACTATACTCTAATTATATATATATATATATATATATATATATATATATACATAGAATAAAGTTATATAGTTAGTAAACTAGTACATGAAAAAAAAAATCATGCAACAACACCTACATTTTTAAAAACTTATAATAAATGTTCTTATAAATTTAATAAATTCTACTCGATAAAAAAAGATTCTTATTTAGTTGTATATAATCAACTATATACTTGATTGAAATGAATTTATCACTAGAAAATTAAATAGGGTTATTTTTATAATAATAATAATAATAATAATAATAATAATAAATTATTAGTGCTAATTATATAAAGTCATTTATATGTTTTTTTTCATGTTGCTTTATTAAAAACTAAAATATTAGATAAATTAAATTTAAATGTAAAATTTCTACTAAATATTTTATAAGTTAAGCTTTTCTTTTCCGATAACACTTTAAGAGCTTCCCTTGTCGGTTCTTGTGAGGGCATACAAGGAAACATTTCTCATGCTGAGTTAGATGAGTCTATTTGATGGGACTTTGTTTTGGGTGCAAGGTTGGTGAGCAATCACCCACAATGAAAGATTGATAACTGCTATTGAGCATTCACAAGGTTGTTAGCTAGCTAGAGGATGGGTAGCTAGGTAGTCTTAACCATATTTCAGTTTTAATATAGTTTCCAGCTTCTTTGGTCTTTGGCTTTTCTTATTTGGGAAAGCTGTTCTGGTTGTTGCTGTTGTTGATGATGATGATGATGATGATGATGATGATGATGAACAGCATCTTGATTATCAAGGATTAATCATGTATTTAAGATAATTTAGTTTTCATCATTAATTAAATTGTTAGAATCCAATCATCAAAAGAATTTCAGCAAAATTTAGTTTTTCATGTTATAATTTAAACTTATTTTCTCCCATAGTTTATAGTTTATGTATGGTGATAAATCAGTGTAATCTATTTTTAGATATTGAATTCTAATTTAAGTGCTATTACTCCTGCACTAGATTAATTTGTACTTCATTTTTCTCCTTAATCAAAAGTCAAAAATTTGATTCATATTCTTTACTTGTCCATAATTCTTTTGAAAAACAAATTATTTTGGTTTTACTGATTCTAGCATCAAAATAACTTCTAGTTTTGTGTATATGTCTAATTTTTATTTTATTTGAAATCCTTGTTATTTAAATTTATTATTTTTAAAATCAAAATAATTAATCACATAATGCACAAAATATTGACTAACTCAAAAAATAAATAAATAAATAAGAAAAAAAAAACGTTTTCATAGTTTGAAATCAATGCATATCATTTTTCAAGAGAGACACTAGAAACAAAAAATACTCTACTACACAATATCTAATTTTTCACCCCAAGAAGGATGAAATTGTTTGTATTATTGTAAAAAAAAAATTATTACAATAAAAATAAAAATAAAATACATTTTATTTTTCTAAAATGACACTTCTTTGCAAATAAAATTTTCTTCTTTTTGTAATTTTCCTCTAATTTCTTCAATAACTTAAAATGAGTCCTTTTCAATTTATTCAGGTTATCTTTATTTTAGTTGGAATGTTCTTTGTGGGCTCCTTAAAAAAACAAAAAAAAAATCAGCCATACAAGGAGAGTGGAACCGGACATATTTAATGGCAATATACATGAGCTTTAAATGTTTAGCGAATTATTCCTTATCTTTTACAATAAATACACATCAATCTCGCTGCATTATTATTCTTTACTATCTAGACCAAATATTTTTTGAATAATACTATTACAAAGTTTCATTGGGGAAAAAATTGATGCAAATAGGAAAATTACACTGATACAAGAATATGTATGATTAGAAAAAAAAAAAAATTAGAAACGCACTGCTACTTTCGTTACTAATAAATTAACAAATTTTTTAAATTAACAATTGATTAGAAACAGAAAATATCGTAATTTTCTGAAGTAATGCAATATAGCACTACAAAACGATGAACTAGACCTTTTGAAATATACAATTCTATATCGATAAAAAAAATCAAATAAATAAATAAATAAAGTAACCAATTTATATCTCAAATGTATCTTAGCGACTATTAAAGTCTAGCAATTAAACGATTGAATAAGATAAACAACAAAAAATAAAAATAATAATAATGTTATCAAAGAAAATTTTATTTTTCAAAAATAAAGTACCATCCATCTAAAAACATATACATCACACAAATAATAATGATTATCATTATCATTTAAAAATTTCAATTTAGAAAAATAACACTACACTGAAGAAAAAGATAAAAGGGGTACAATGACCACAAGTTCTAGCACTACAAAACGATGAACTACAAAACGATGAACTAGACCCTTTGAAATATACAATTCTATATCGATAAAAAAAATCAAATAAATAAATAAATAAAGTAACCAATTTATATCTCAAATGTATCTTAGCGACTATTAAAGTCTAGCAATTAAATGATTGAATAAGATAAACAACAAAAAATAAAAATAATAATGATGTTATCAAAGAAAATTTTATTTTTCAAAAATAAAATACCATCCATCTAAAAACATATGCATCACACAAATAATAATGATTATCATTATCATTTAAAAATTTCAATTTAGAAAAACAACACAGCACTAAAGAAAAAGATAAAAGGGTACAATGACCACAAGTTCTAGCACTACAAAACGATGAACTAGACCCTTTGAAATATCCAATTCTATATCAATAAAAAAAATCAAATAAATAAATAAATAAAGTAACCAATTTATATCTCAAATATATCTTAGCGACTATTAAAGTCTAGCAATTAAACGATTGAATAAGATAAACAAAAAAAATAAAAATAATAATGATGTTATCAAAGAAAATTTTATTTTTCAAAAATAAAGTATCATCCATCTAAAAACATATACATCACACAAATAATGATTATCATTATCATTTAAAAATTTCAATTTAGAAAAACAACACTGCACTACTGAAGAAAAAGATAAAAGGGGTACAATGACCACAAGTTCTAATCACTTCACAATTTAAAGTAACACTGAGGAAGGCTACAAAAGGGCAAATAACACTGGATACACATCATTGCTACTAAACCACAGGAAATTACACTGTTGTCATTCATATCATGCAAATAAGTAGAGAACAAAAGAATATAAAATTCACATACCTAGAATAAAATCAACAATGAATAACTTGTTTGTAAAAATTATAACAAGGATACTGAAGCTCTCTTGTTCAATAAAAGGTTAAAGCCGGAATAGCAAATCTCCGTTATCACATCGACGCAATTGAAAGGTAAACAATTACAAAACCATTTTTCTAGAGCCAAACATTCTTCAGTGTTTCTCTCAGAGGCTTCATCTCTTGATGACCCTAATTGAACAACCAAACAAACAAGAAGAAAGCAGCCACTGAAAACTGATAATAATTTCTGAGGCAAGGTGTGGAACCAAGCTTACAGAAGGGGCACTACCGCAAGGAGTAAAATATCGTATTCTGAGATTCCAGGACCTGCATCACCTTGGCTTGTATACGTTATCTGTATCAACATGTCTTTTCTCTACTCCAGACGCAATATAAATGAGCCAGAGAAATCTTGACGGGAAAAAAGCTTGGGCAGTGTCAGAGGCAACTACGGCAGAAGAGGAGTGAGCTGAGTGCTGAAAAGATCGCCAAGAGCTCCACGAACGTCCATCTGAGAAAAAAAACAGTGGATAACAGAGTCAAACTTGCAAGCATAAGTACAGAGTAAGAGTCTTGTGCCGCTTCTTAACAAAGCCATAGGCATGATCATTTATATTCACCTAGTCAATTTGATCAATTGAAGTGCCGTGGTTTCATTCCCAGATAAAAATTAAACTCGTAGACATACTTAAGTTAGTATATATTTGGAATCTTGGATATGACTATATAAATGCTAGAATCTCTCATCATATTAGTTTAAGCCTTTGGACTTAATTGAACCAAGATAATATACGTTTGGTTTACATTTAACAAGGTATTCAAGTTAGGTTAATTTGTTTGTTGAGATGTGGCTATGGGGCACTAACATTAATTCAAAAAAAATATAGTATGGTATTTAATTGTCCCATATCAAATAAATTACTAAATATGAACACAAATAAACAAATCTAAGTGTCATTCTATCAGCTTAAACTTTTGGCAGTCACGTTAAGCTAATGTGTTTGTTTGCATCTGACACATACGACACTGCAAAAAGTCGCTGTACTAAATGGCAACTTGACAGGTACATGATTTTCAATAACAAACTAAACAGCTTCACTTCATTCAGATCTACGGTGGAGAAAAAAGCATCACTGGGCTGATCACCTGAGATAAAAATGATGCTAAAGAAGAAAGAATTCCGTATTGGAACTTAAATAACAAAAGCATGCTTAGATATTACTTATACTGAGAATCTTCTTCAATCAATGACATGGAGCAGATTAATGGCGCAGATTGATGGATTTTTTTGAGTTACTTTGATAACATACATTCCAGCGAAGTTTGCAAATGAGGATGAAAATTTGAGTAACAAGCATAGCTCACAATTAGCAACTACACTCTACATGACATAATTACCTGATCACAACAGACAAGCTTCGTGATCAATGGATAAAACTCCCTCATATGCTTCCTAAATATTTGACTATTCATGATGGACATTCCCTTGAGTACCTGAAAGTTGATATAAAAACTCTCAAATGCAACAGTAAAATAATAGTAGCACATACATTTGAAGTCCAGATATATGTATATATATATATATATATCTTATAAACAAGCACCATCTTTTACCATGAGTGATTTAATTTGACAAACATACAACCCATTCTTGCAAAAATGGATTAGATGAACAAGAAAAAAATCATAATACTCAGGGAACACAAAGTTAATCACACTTGTTTTGCCACTTGTGACCAATAGAACACACAAATATCACTGATTTACTGCTATATATACATATATAGATATATGTATATAAAATCTGACATATTAAAGGGAATACTATTTGACTGAAAAAGTAATTCAGAGAAATAAGCCACCAAATTTCAGGATTCCACTATAGGCCATATTGTCTCAACTGTTTGTCAAAATATACTGTTCATTATTTTGGAATAAATAACTTAGTGTAGGATTCAATTTACATTTTTATTAAATACAGAATATCCTTTCTCTTCTGGTAAGAACAATGATTTGCACCAACTCTCATTGCTAGCTAATAAATAACCCTCTGTTAAGTACTTCTATATAAATTGGGAAAAAAAGGATATCAACAAACATTAAATGATATTATTATAAACAATGAGAACAAGGATGAGAATGTCTACTGCAACAATAAACACAATGTTGATGCTATCATGTCCTGATTATTTTTCTGATCAGAAATCAACAAAGCATGTTTACCAATTAAGCCTACAGGTTAAATAAATCAAACCAGAAATGGTAAATCACAGTTGTTATGTATATGTTTTCACGTATTTTGAGACTGAACTATCTAAAATTAATTGTAATATTTAAACGATAAAAATATGATATCAAAAACTGAAACTTACAATTAGCTGCCACAACAAAAGATGTACCAATAACTACAAATATATTGTTTACCTTAATGATAACTGGAGCTCTTAAGTCAAGAACTCTATGTACATCTGCACTAGCAGCATCCCCAGTGCTAGGCTGTAGATCAGAAGCCTCTTTAAGAATCTCGCTGCAGAAAGAAACTAGCTTCTGTTCTGCTAAGCTTTTAAGCTGTTCATCATCATTAGCAGAATGACCGTAGGTGGAATTATTCTCTACTGCTTCCATTTGTTGGTCGTTTGAGACCACAGGTTCTTCAATATTTGTGGTAGATTTGTGTAAAATATCCAAATAAATGGAAGCTCCTTTAATTTCTTGACGTAGAAGATTCAAAGGAGGCCTGGGGAAAGGTAAGGTTTAGAACATAAGATCCGGATCATAACTGTTTAGCTGAATCCAAAATTTTACTCACCTATCAGTAGGTATATGGTGCATCCTTGCTCTAAGATTTGAAGATGAATTGTATGAAGCAGCAAACTCCAAAAGTGAAAGTAAGATGTCCATTATTGCAATTTTTTGAGGAGTTTTCAACCTGCTCCAGTATCTTGTCTGAAAGTCACACATATTGCATTAATTTATGACCTAGATTTAGATGTGGCTTGGTGATGTTGCACTGAACCATATAGTCATGGAGAAATATTGTGGCACTTACCTGTATGCTATCTAGCGCACCAAGCAATAGCAATTGAGTGATGCATTTACCCCTAACCGTTTCCAGTGATGGACTATTTTCATCATCATTGGGGACAGGCTCAACAGAATCAGAAATCTGCACACAATTAATTTGACAATAATATAAATATTATATCACCATCAGATGTAGCCAAAGTTCATCAGTATCAAGAGAATTTTGAAGTCAATGATGAAACCAGTCCTTCAAACTTAGTAGTAGAGGCGTGTCAAGATTGAACCAATTTTTAGGAGTTATAAACAGTTCCAAAAGGGTGACAAACACCTTCAACAAGACAAGCTCGAGCATCACAATTTCAAGCTTAAAATTCTACAGAAATCCTAGTGATACAACCAAAGCATGATGTCCTCTCCATGTTACAGAAAGAATCACATAATAATAAACAATAAAGATTGTGCATCAACAATTGCAGCAAGTGAAAGATATATATTAAGTAAAGGGTCCTTTGAAGTTTATTGTTAGCCACAGGGAATTTATTGCTCATCTAAAGCTCCCAGCTATAATTGGCATAACAATTTCTATCTCAGATAGGCTGCTTTCAGTCATTTTCCACAGCATACAAAACATGTAGCGTTTTGGCAACCTAAATACAGGACTGCCGCATAAGGTCAAAGACAAATATTAAGAATTGAGTCATTTCAGTATATTCTTGATGCTCCAAACCTTCTAGCTTTAATAGCAATTTCAATATCAACGATTGCCTCCTAAGCTTATTTTCCACATTCGGTAGAAGCCTAAATACTAAATGGCCCAAAAGGCATTTGAAGGTGGGATAGCTGAAGCTTATTTACCACAGAACCCCAAACATTAGCCTTGGCTTGCTTTAAATTTACACAGTGAATAATCAGTGTAAGGTCTCCCTCCTCAAAAAGTTTGCCATAATTATAATCTTCATATTACTGTTTTTCATTATCTTTCAGAACATGTTAGAGATTGATGAAATAGGGAACAAAGGTAACATATATGATTCATGAAGTAAACTCCATATTTGGATTCATGTCCTCAATAGATTCTGTGATGTGTTTGAAATAAATACTGAACTCATCTTATTCTGTCATGACTGAAGTGAAGGCATGCTGCGCAAGGAACAGCACAGTCAAGCACAATATAAGCCTTGCCTAGCACAGCCCAGCTACAATACTGCTGAGAAGTGCTAGACATGACTTGAAACCATCGCGGATGATGATCAAGCCAGGATAACCAGGGGCCCCAACCTGAGGGTTGTGCCCACATAAACAAGTAGGCCAGCAAACAGGCCCAGCAGCTGGGCAGATGATTGCAAAACATCTCAGAAAATATAAAAATAACAGTATGTAGATATGCTGATATCAAGTAATTGGTGAGTCTTTGTAAATATATTTTATTTTAAAAAATTATTTTCCCATTATTTGTCTCCTAAATGCACTGACCCCACATTAGCCCAACCAACCACATAACAAACTGGTAGAGTTCAAGTGCAAAACCTAGCAATTTGTTTTCAATGCTTTTAAATTAAAAATCTAAATCTAAACCGATAGCTTTGATCTAGAGTTTGGAAACAAGCATGAAACAAAAAAACAAATAATTTGTGTATGAAAACAATCTTGAAAATAAAAATCAAGTCATTTAAAAATATTCTCTCTTGTCCATCAAAGGGTCCCAAAATCACGTGCGCACAAAAGTGTGTGTCTAGTTTTTTCTATTATGTAATGTGTGCATTGGCAGTTCCCTATTATGTAACGTTGCCCAATGTAGAAGGTGTGAAAGATGTACTTTCCGCATTTACCATCGAAAGGTACGATTGTATTTGAATTTTTCCTTTCAATGAAAGAAACCAAAATGAGAAATCATTTTCATATAATTATATTACAGAAATTTATATAATAATTTGTATTTTTCAAACTCTAAAGGAATTATGAGAAATAAAGGTGTTAATTAAAAATGACTGGTTGGTCTACAGCAAGTGCCTCAAGCTGAGCAACACAGGCATTAGCATTGCCTGGGCCACCCTGTGCAGGAGCGTGTGTTGGGTCGTGCCTCTGCATCATGATATAGTTTTGCAAGAAAGATATATACCATGGTTTTGCTGTGACTAAAATGCATATTAAATAAAACTTGATGGTGAGAAGCTGAACAGAAAATACCTTCATAGGTGAAGATGGAATGAGAGTTTCTTCTCCACGGCTTTTAGACCTAGAAGTAAAGCTTCTAAGCAAAAGGTTGTCCATCATATTCCCCATAAACCGTTGGCCAAAAGATTGACTCTGTTGGTACGCAGCATTTGCAGCAGGTGTTTCTACACCACCTATATAAAGTGAAGCACACTTCATTTAGAACATGTAATACTAAAAGCTCACTTGTCTACAAACAGATATAATTATTCTTTATAAGCATCAACAGAAACCTTTGGCATAAGAAGATCAAAATGTCAACAGTGTGTTAACAGTGGCATACCTTCAGCTTCCTCAAGGTTATTCTGAAGTTTTATATCTTTATGGTTATCAACTGAGTTCACTGTGCTTGGATCCTTGCCAGATGTCCCACTGTCAAAAGTTTGTTCATTGGACAATCTTTGACCACCATTACTATCATAATGATCAACTTGAAAGGAAGAAGTATCAGCTCTAATAGTATCTGAACCCATTTTCACCAAGTTTTGGTGCTTTGAATTTTCGAATCCCAACGAATTGAGAAGTTCAAGGGGTTGAGTTGTGTATGCAGCATCTCTGGTTGAAGGGTAATTATGAGTACAAGCCTCAGAATAGAGCCAAATATATATTTTAGAAACTTCCAAATAATACCTTATGCTCCTTAGGAGAGTATCCCAGTCATTGTCACTAAATTGATGTCCGCCAACCTCTATGAGATGGACCAAAGCGCCAAGAGAGATTGAAACAACATTTTGGTCTGTCTTCTTGGCACAATCAAGAAGCAAACCAAGCAATGGTGGAAGCATGAAACAAACCTCCTGAGTAACAGTACACACAAGATTCAGTACAGCTTAGATAAGTATGTAAGCATGAAGCATACCTCATGAGTAAGAGTACACACAAAAGATACAGTGCAGCTTATGAGTATGTAACAATTTCATCTAAGAGCATGACCAAAAGACAACTGGCTAGAGTAATGGTCAGGCCAGGAATAATATGTACTGAACTTGTTCCATACTCAACAAGTTCAAATCAGCAGATAAACGAAAATTGCTTGCATAAAACAGAACTGAAAGACAACCGATACCGTGTAGAAGGTATTGAATAGATTGCAAAGCAACTGAAGAGAGTGGATGCTAGTTTCCCGAAGCCATTCATCCCCAGCAGAAGTAAAACCATCCCTTCCAGCATGTCTTACATGATCAAAAATGGGAAAAAGGACACGATGAAAAATACTTTCCCAGAAAGCTGATGAGAACTTGTGGCCTCTCTCATTCAACAAATCAAACAAAACTTCAAGAGCACAGTTCCGAACTTCTGATCTAGGATCTAAAGTCAAATCAGATAAGCCAGCCAACATTGGAAACCAGTAATGCTCAGTTACATCCATGCTAGCCTCCAAAGAAACATCGACAGGTCTCAACGCACCACCTGGTATAAGACCCTGCAAAGTTTACAAATAAAACTTGGTCATATGGGGGACATAGTCCATAAGAAGATTGTTCTTGTGACCCTGGCAACTGACCATAAAACCTACCAATGAAATTCAAACAATCAAATCCTAGGAGCATCCCCATGCAGAAAGTTATTTGAGTTTACAGTGCTCTGATACCAAATGAGATGGCAGCCTATTCAGACTTTCCTTTCTCATTCTTTCATATCCTTCATTTTGTTTTCTATAACTACAAATGCTTATTAGAAGTACAGCTTCGCCTCTAAGTTCAATTGTAAAATTAAAGACTGAGGCTAGATCATTTCAACTAAAACTTTTTCTTACCGTGCTCTTTCCATTCCATTTTCATCAAGATTGGGTTTAAGTTTCACATAGATTTGAGGTCAGGGGTAGACCTGGATACGGAATTACAAAGTCATAGAGAAGCTTACAGGATCTTTTATAGTATAGAACCTGTCACATTAGCTTTCTTTGATAGGAAGCAAAATGCTCCGATCAGCAGTTTCTGATTGTTGCTCACTCAAATAGTTCATTCAGATACCCATTTGGCCTGGCTTAAAAGCTGCATTTGTGTACAATAGGCTAAACAAACAAGCATGACCATTAAGATGAGGCCAAACACGTTCCATGGTATGCGTTTAGATATTGCTCACTAAGGCCCACGTCCATTCTATTGCTACGTGATTAGACATCAAAAGCATAATATCAAATTGCCGGAAGCTTTACAAAAATGTATTCCAATATGAAGAAACAAGAATCACAATTGAAACCACCTTCTTTCATCAAAACAAAGAAACAAGAATCACATTTAAAACCACTTTCTTTTATCATTAAGGTCATTCACAGTCATCAATTAATTGTTGCTCCAATGACTGGTCGATTCAGGTCCATCAATGTAGATTAACAAAAAAAGGTAAACAGTCGGTTGTGAACATCCAGGATCAAAGTTACCCACCTGATTAAGGGTACTTACAGACTTACTCTTGTTTGACTTAACAGAAATACCAATGAACCTTGGCCAATCTACATCAAATTTCATATTCAAATAGAACCCTTCCTGGTCAGGAAAGGTTGGCAATAAGCAAGAGTCATTCATAGGGCAACGACACACAGGAGCTACATTCTAGTCAGCTATGGTAAACTTCATTGGCCTGTACTCAGCTGTGGTTAAACAAGTTTTTTCATTTAGGTACACCAATGCTAGATAGTATTACATTCTGTTGAGTCTGACATTACTTTGCCTGGTTACTGTTAGAACTCTCTACCCAAAGAATCCACCAATAAACCACAATACTAACACTTAATGATAGTTACTATTTTAACTTGAAAAGACTGAAGATAAATTTAGAAAATAAGAGAAATGGAACCAGAAGATCAACCTCTGCAAGACGGTCTTCACATATACGGAGAAGAGCAATAGCCTTTAAACTAATTCTGGGAGAGCTTTTGTTATTGGCAAAACCAATGAGACAGTTCACACAATCCATAAAACAATCACCAACAACTTGATCAAAGTGCTCCAAGATAACTGCAATAGCACCAAACTAAATCAGCATATAGGTTGATAAGTGTGAAAGGAAAGAAAAAAGTAAACGAAGCCCAAGATGGTCAAGTAAAGATGAGCAGTAACTTCTTCAAGATAATGACACAGTTCCCACCTTGCTCTACATTTTCAAACGCACTCTCAACAATTGATTCCAACTCATCATCAGCAGCTGCAGTAAAAATCATAAAGACACTCCGCCAACCTGATTTAATGCTACCAACCTTTGATTTTATCATCTGAAATTGTAGCAATAGCAACAAATTTCTAGGTGAATTCAAAATGAGGACTGAGGCTAAAATAGAGGCACAAATCTGACTTGGCGATGACTATAAAACAAAATTCTAGTCAGACATACCTGAACAATACAGTCAACAATAAGACCGCGAATGGTCTCACTGCGACTATTTCGCATAAGTATGACAAAAGGTTTTAAAATATCATTCTGGAAGGTGAAGTTTGTGAGCTCAGCACGCTCCAGATACTTCATGCCAAGTTGCCTCAGTGAGTCAATTGCATACATGGCAATTTTTTCCTCATGGTGGCTACCAGCTGCAATGAAATGTTGGGCTAAGACAGACCATATTCTAGCCCACACCTAACAGATCAAAAAGATATTTAGGTTAAGCATGTGAGTTATGGAAGATTGTAGAATAAGTTTAATAAAAAAAGCCCGTAAGCTATATTTGTCCATAATGCCAAATCTTTGTTCCACTATCCACCAAAATGACTGCTGGTCTTGGCAGTGAGCATTCAAATAAAAGGATGCACGATATTTTCAACAAGAGTGAAATCATCATAATGACATTTCATGCCCACTGCAGTGCTTGATATTGATTACGTGCTCGTTCAGGGATCAGAATTAGAATCACTGGAAAACATGGAGACACGTTTACCTCACTATCTGAATCTTCTACCATGTAACAGCATACAAACATGTCCTATATGGCTAGCGCCATCAAGTAATGCAATTTACATTCAATCGCATATACAGCAGCCCTTAAACTAGCAGGCACATATATTGCATGCTGTAACTACAGGTACACATGGAGTTTAGAAATAAATAAACATATGCAAATGAGAAGCTTGAGGGAACAAAATTACCAGGCGTATACGAGCCATGTTATAGTAGCTAATCTCAACCAGTTTCTGTAAGCTGAAGACCCGAGCTGGAGTTTGTTTCAGTTCCTCAGCAGAAACACCACATAAAGCAGTGAAAAATTCTACGACAGAATCACTAGGCAATTTCACACTATTCACAAAAACTTGTTCAGCAGGTTTGCCAGCTAGTTCTCTGAGAGATTGTAGAACTGAATCCCGAGAAATTTGATTAGACCCCTGCATCACAGTTGCTGCAATTGTTGGACTGGAAGTAATATATTCGAGCCTTGAAACACATTCCAAAATGGCATTCCAAGTGTCTTGTAAGCAATCTATCTCCATGTCACATAGAGCAAGCAAAGTACGCAATGCCTCCACATTTTTACTGCGCATATCCTTTGGAGCATGAAGGAATGTAAATCTGCACTTGAAATGTCAGTTGTTGAATATTCTTTGAATATCATCTTCTTGCTAGCATTAAAAACAAAATGGTTCAAAATATTCATCAAACTAACAAGGAACAAGCCATAAGTGCAGAATGCATGAAAAAAATTCATGCCACCTAACTAAACTTATACCTTACTAATGATGTCAAAAATGCATAACGCATTGTGTCCATCCCTAGAACACGAGTAATATGAATACCAGCTTTGAAACCCTCCATACAAAGAACAACCCTTGCCTTGTTATCTCCTTCCTCCATGGTAACAGAAAATGCTGCGAGCAAAGGCCAACCTACAGCTTCAAGCATTGGCCTAACAAGTTCAACCTGCTGGGCAGTATGGAAAATACCCCTTTTTGTCCCTTGATTTTTGAAAAGAGCCTGTGTTTGCTTAACAATCTGTTCACTCTCTGTCTTAGTATCAGTCGCTGATTTCCTTTTAGGAAGTGCCAGATTAAGAATACTGACAAGGCGGCCTCCCTCCTCTGTTTCTGGCCTTTGCTTGCTGTTTCCCAGTCCAGATATATCATTCTTCATTTTTATCTCTTCCAGAACTATAGAATCATATATCTCCTCAAGGAGTTCCTTGGGGGCACATTCTTCTGCATCACTTACAGAGTTCATACGTACAAAATCAGCCTTGGTCATTTTAGGCCACACCATTGGATTATGTGCATCAGTATTCAACATGATAACGGCATAAGCAAGAACATATGCAATATCAGCATTCTTGAAAAGTCCAGGATTGTCAGCACAGTAACTGCAAAATTTCACGAGCCAGAAAATCATTCACCATAAAAGCTCGATATTAATGAAAAGCGATATGAATGTCAATATAGCAAAAGTAATTACCGCTCAGCAAACTTCTCCATGATCCTATCAATCTTCTGGGCTTCCCCAGGAAGTCGAAAACCCTTGAGAAACTCACGAATCGCAGTATCAAACTTTAACCCTGTAAATTTCATGGAATCGACATAAGCATGCATGACAGCAAGCGGAAACTCCTCATGCTGACCCAGATATTCCCCAATCATGGCCTGCAAATTCAAGAGGTCAGAGACAACTATATGTTGAAAACAAAAAATTACCAAAAATAACAGGTAGCACCTTATCTAGGCTAGGAGTATTCTTCAAGAATTGTGCCACTGAAGAAGCTGAGTTTTCAACCAATTTATTAGACAACAAACATTCTATTCCCTTCACTGGCTTTCTGTTGAACTGGTGAAAACATAAAATCGGCCATCATGCTCACCAACAGTCAAGAAAATATCACTTGCAATACTAGAAAAACAACAAAGTGTAATATATAGTTACGGAAATTAGCCTCAGGCACTTGGTTACCTCAGACATTGCAGCTTCCATTGTAGATTTATGAGCTTTAGCCTTCTGGAACTGATTAGGTCCATCTTCCCTGTTTTTCAATTCATCAGATTCCTGAGCGAACGCTTTCTCTGCAGGAGACTTGGTAATGTTGCCATGCTTTTTAGATTCTCCTCTTAGCTTCTCCCAGTCAACAAGTGACTTGAGCACATTGACCAGGCACTGAAGAACAGAACAGGTGACAGAAGAATTGGGGTTTATAAATAGGAAACAAGTTGCTTCAAATAAAGAATAAGAGGAATAAGATATGAAAAACAAGAAATTGTAAAGAAAAAAAGGTACCTGAAGGGATGAACCTTTAATAGAGGCAGTTTGAGAAGCAGTAACAGAGTTAGGATCTGCACTTAACGTCCCTTGTGCTATTCTTGACAAACCATTAACCTTATTAGACCAGCAGATTAAAAAAGAGTTTGTCAGAGGGAAGTCCTATTCAGATGAGAAACCTTAATGCACCATCATCAGAAACAGTTTACAAGATTTACCATGCGTTCAAAGAGGTTTGGTGCATCAATATCACAATCATAGTTGACAAATATATCTGCAAGCATTTGTGGATCCTTACACACTTTCTCAAGCATCCTGCAAGACAATCACAGGAAGAGTTCACATACATGAATACCCATAGCCAGCAGATTGAAGGAATTGCAATCGATCAGAACAGATATGCACACATGTCCACGTAAAGCATAAGAATGTAAATCAGCAAGAATGATATGTTCTTTTGAAGAAAGGAACAAAAGATGAAATAACATATTACCGAAGAACACTTGTCCTTTGGCTAAGACTGCTATCAGACCCATCCAAGGATCTTAAGATTATTATAGGGAAGAAAATGCCAATTTCACCCTGTAAACGGATTTAGAAGCAGAGGGTTAGTGTATGTAAAGAAACAAATAAAAATCAAAGTCCACCATTTATACGTGTGATGAGTGGATGCTACCAGCTTACAGAAGTACCTTAAGGCTTTCCCTAAATCGAAGTAATAGTACAGTGAAAATTCCAGTTGCATGCTGTCAAACAAGAGAAGGTCTTAGTATACCAAAATCTGTCAACATAGCAGAAGCTCTAATTGCAAATTCAAGGTAGAGAAATCATGATATTTCAAGTCACATTTATAAGATGCATCTATATGAAATTAAACACATTAAAAAAGTAAAGAGTATAAGAAAACCAGAAAATGGAACAGATCAGTTACCTGGAAAACAACAGGGGAGGAAGACACAGAAGCTCGCAATAAAGCATAAGAAAGATATGCTTTAACAGAATCGATGAAGTGAAAATTCTTGGTAAATGATTGGCTCACTCCCTCCAACAAACCCTTTAATTGAAAATTGGAATATAAGAAAGGGAACCAAAATTTAGCACCCAACAAAATAAGCTATTCTTTCACAAGTAAATATGGGTAACAATTTGAATTCTAACAAGTAATTTCCTGCGTATGTATTCTTTGCCATCATAACCCTTGATCATATAGTAAATGTGTCAAGAAAAGCATAACGACAAAATAACAACAAGAATAAGATTTAACCTGCAAAAGCTCAAGAGACAAAAGCCTTGTCTTTGTAGTAACCTCATCACTTTCTTCCTTCATTCCCATCTTTATACAAACATTCATAAGAAAATTTTAGTGAACTGCAAAAAGATGTATACAATATAGCAGAAAATATGAAGCAAAGATGAGAAGGGACCTTGCAAAGGGTGCGAAAAAGCAATAAAGCATCTCGATGACCAATGTTCATGCTCTCAAGATCAATCCCTCTAAGATGGAAAAAAGATGATATTTTGTTATAACTCTCTCTAACTCCCAGGATATAAAAAAAAAAAAAAAATTGATACAAACGAACATATGAACAGTGGTATATATTCCCTACCGTGCAATTTTCACCCCATTTTCAAGATGCACAGCCTTGTCAAGGACAGCCTCTAAACCCTGAAAAGCTCAAGTCTTGTTACTACAAATAATGAATAGCATGGAAACTTGATTCATAGGCAACCTAAACACTCAGGTACTAACAACTTCAGATCCTCTCATACAAGGATTTGAATGAGATCACCTTGATGTCAGCACCACCAGCTAAGTTCTGAAGTTCCTCAACAGATGCAGGTGTGCCTTTCTCACGGTTCATGGATAATGCATCTCCTAGAGTGATATTCTTTTCTTCTTGTTCATCCACAGATATCTCTCCATTATTTGATTGTATGGAGCTAGCAGAAGCAGGTTCACTGTGACCAGGACCGCTAGAAGATAATATGGGAACCTGAGTACAGTTAAAACATAACAAAAATGATTTAAAATTTGAAATTACCAACTCCAGTCAAATCTTGTTTCTCACATGACTCTCAAAGAAAACATGGCAAAATGCATACATGAGCACACCTGGTCAGATTCCATTCTCCTGAACACTATGCTGATCATTTGGGTCAACATTGCCTTTGAGGTTGCCTGATTTATAGGACTCTTGCTAATCCCGTTTAAACATTGAAAGCATTAAATTCAATTCCACACATAAAAAGATCTACTAAGAGAAGCTAAAGATTTCAGTACCTGTTAAGAGCAATGTTATAGCAGATTCTAATCACCCCAAGTAAAGGCTCCCCATGAACTGAAATGAAAGAGCAATCTCTTAGCAAAAAAACCCAAGTGGAGAGAGCAAACAAAATATTGCATTTAAATTATTTTAAATATTTCACAACTTTATTTGATGAATAAACTAAACATTTGGTGCCCAAAACAACCTGCTAATACCCATAAAAAATTGCATTAATCCACACCAGATACATGAGGCATATATCTAAGCATAAGCATGCATATATGCATTTATTCATAAATAAGTGCCTAAACATGCACAAACATGTAAATGCATCCATCTGACAGATATTTAGAAGTTCTTCAAATTGGATCCCACAACTTGTCAGCAAGTGGCAAGACTCATCAAAATTTCTTCAATGAAATAGATGTATGTACTTTATAATAATATATAAAAATTTGCAATGACATTTTATTCTTTCACAGCTTAGTATGCAAACCCTAACCCAAATTTATAGGATTGGCCCTCAATGAGTTCTGTTTGGCACGCACCTTATTTACTAGATCAATATTGTGGAAAAAGATAGGCTGATCTGAGAGAAAAGACAAAGAAATTCCAATTTATACTAATGCCAAGTGCATAGAAGATGGCAAGTCAGCAACACTCAACCAGAAATGGTTCTCAGCTTTAAGCCTGATGAATCTGAAGAATCTAATCATCAAATAGTTCAAACATAACTGACTAGAAAAGCATTATGTTTGGTTGGGAGATGAAGGTTTGGGTTTGATGGAGTATTTTTTGAAATTATTTGAATAACTTTTATCTGGATTTGGCTGTTCTTTGACTTAATTTGTATTAACAAAAATAAACATGTTAAGATTAAAAAAATTACTTTTCTAATTAACTATAGGTGTTTATCAATATTAATTTTTTAAAATTAATTATTAAATACATTTATTTAAATGATTGACTATTTTAAAAATAGTTTGGTGGGATGATCTTGGGGTGTTTTGTTACACCCCTAATTCTAGTGATTTCTTATTTCCAGTGGTTTGCTGCCTCTGTACAATATTTCTTATAAAATTCATACAAGTGATGAAAAGATCATAAACTAAAGATGAAAGTGGATTGCCAGTCAAAACTAAATTGAGATCATATTTCCGTTAATGAAGTACACGCTATATACTGGCAATCCTTGATTTGAAGTATCAGCATAGAATTGCTTTAATTATTAAATTCAAACCATATGCGTGCAAGTTGATCCAATCTTGCATAGAATGATCTTATAAAAATAAAATCAGTCAGTACATGAAATTAGCAATTTCTTAGAAAAATGTTCTTAGACAGCAGTTTTTGGTTGGGGCTTAAAGCTAGCAATGTAGCTCTCAAGCCAGCATTCATTTTTATAGAGGACCTTTGATATTAAGGGTGCAGTTCAAAAGATCCACTAAACATCTGCAGAAAGTTATTGGAAACAGTAACAGCAACGAGCATTGGCTTCCAGATGCATCATTAAGAATCATTTTTGATAGACTAACTAATTGTCCCATGCCGATTTAGTAAACATGTAGATAAGAATATACGCTTGGGTTTCTTGTTCCATAAGTTTAAGCTTTTACATTGAATCAAGTGCGGATAATATGTTTAGTTTAGTTTGCGCCTAACATGGTATTGTAACTTGACTAATTGTTGTTTACAACATGGCTAGCTAAAATAGAATAGCACGTGCCTGGGTGGACAAATTAGAGAAATAAATGGTTCCACACGATTAAATTAGTAAAATATAGATAAGAATATATAATAAGCCTCTCCTCCTAGTGGCATGAGCTTTTAAGTTAAATCAAGTTCAAGCACTCTGAGTTTGGTTTACATCTAACAATTGCAAGGTTTTATATTCATTGTATTGATGCCTACAAAATTATAAAGGAATGCATAAGCGAATTATTCTCTTACATAACTAACCATGCCTAACAAGCAGCATATTAGAACAAGATAAAGGATATTGGGGCACATACAAAAGTTTGCACAAAGGAATGCTAAAAGAATGATGCAGTGAGAATGCGGATAAGTTAACTGGAATTAATCATATTGGTTAAAATATAAGGCCTGCTTCGTGAAGTGGATAGGATAAGAGCGGGTACGATATAAAGACCGGATAGAAGTAGAAAAGAACATGGGCATGATAAGCTCATATCCTATCTTGTCTTTGATGCGCACCAAATAAGCTATTGTATAGCATTTTATTATCCTACTTTACATTTGAAGTGGACCAAATAATGGTAGAATATGATATGAATTTTATGTAAATAAACAAATTATCCTTGTTGGTATAGTTATAATTTTTTAAAAAAATAGACTTTTTTGGACCAATCTAGTTATTAACAAACTTCTTGTCACAAGTCTCGGATGCGACGATTAGAAAAAGAAAGGATATAGTGAAACCCTAGATGGGGAAGATAAACTAAGTAAAAGGACAAAAAAAATTTATTTTTTATCCTATCCTAACTATTTCTATTCTAACCCTCTACATAAGATTAGTTATCAGTCTATCAGATGGTGGGTAGAACAAAGTGAGTCAGTAGGATAAGGCTATTATATCCTATTGGCTCACCAAACAAAAAATAATTGCAGGATATAGTAGTTTAATCTATCCTATCTTATCCACCTAATAAAACACCATAGTCTGCCCATATCATTGACAAACAAGGTCAAAGGATGTGCATTGCAAACAAAATTTTTTAAAAGCTAAAACTTTCAAACAGTCAGAAATGATAAAAAAAAAAAAGACCGGTAAGAACTGAAGAAATTTCAAGTCTTGATAGTTCAATAAATATATGCATTATATACTTTAACTAAAAAAGCAAGCTCTAGAGATGATGTACATAAAAAACAGTAACAGAACACAGCACATGCTATTTAATTTTTAAACTATATCAAACATCTCATGCAAGAAAATATCTAGAATTGTACCTCTGAATTTCATTGATGCTACAGCAGTAAGAAGCACTTTCAAGACTTGCAAAATGGTACTACAAGTTAGAATGTAATGGTAGAAAATCAGTCCACAGTTATAAGGTAATAATAGCAAATAACATCTGACTTAAAAACTTACCTATCAGACGAAAGATTGTCAACACTACCACAAACCATGCTGAGAATGTCTGTAAATAATGGAGAGTTTTTACCACCTTCTAATCCAGGATCACCTTCTAAATGATCATATGCGATGAGTTTCTGGCAATTAAAGCATTTGAATTAGTATGACATTATGCGCAGAATTATTTTCATCAACTGAAGTAAATGAGATCAAATAAATCACTAACAAAAACAAACAAGTTTCTATAATCAGCAGAAGTTTTGAGTACATTTGATATGATAGACAAAACCGGCTATTGAGCAAAGCTTGTTTAATACTTCTTGGTTCAGACAATAACCACAACACTTTAAAATGACCAGTTTGTTGGCTATTTTCAGTTGTCAGCCTTAGACTGACTATCTCATTCATAAAACATTAAGGACATCAAATTTTCAACAGAAAAGATCAATATCATGATGATGGCAATGTTCACCAGTTATATATCCTTCTTCTGTGCCAAAAACATAAATAGTACAGGCCTTAAAAAAGAAAATGAGTAACTAATTTCAATCGATATCCAAGGAATGGAACAATGATCCATATAGTGAAGCAGTGACAAAATTGTGTCTCTTCTGGTAGACATGAAATGATTAGCTTAACTTTTACCATGAAGAAAAGATTTGTGCCATTAAATCGCAAAGTAGAGTATCTTTAAGAAAACTCAAGTAAATTCTTCTCAAGAAACCAGTTCAAATGTGGGAAGAAAATAACTCAGAGAGGAAGCACTAGCAAAGGCAATAACAAATCTCTTGCGGTGATGGAAAATAAAGATTAATAGTAGTAATATATCTAATGATTCAGAAAAGAGGATGAGGATAATGCCATTACTACCATAATGAAATCCAATTGACTTATTATGAAATATATAAAAAGAGTGGGTATATCTCAACATAGAGTCAGTAAGTCTTATACTGGAATAATCACAAAAGGCTACAGGGAAGTTCATACTAATTGTTCAAACAAAGTTAGGCTACTGTCTTCTACCACGTGGATATTAATCATGTCTCATAAGTTCCTAAAAGGCAAAAACTAAGGTAGATGATCATATAATAAATTCAAGATCTCTAATTATATGTCCTATCTACACCCATCCAAATTTTATGAGAGGTTGGCTTTTTACAGCAACAGAACCAGATTTTCCTCATCTCTCAAGCAGGAAGTTCATAAGATACTGTAGAATTTATGAAGATGCAGAAATCCAGCCAGTGATATGCATCATGATTATTCATAATTAACAAATATCAAAAAATTAACTGACGTAAGGCTTAAATACATACATGAAGACAGTCCAGAGCAGGCTCCACAAGTTTTATATTCTTTGACTCAAAAGCAAGTCTTAGAGGTTGTAGCACAAGTTCAGCTTGACTCGCTTCTAAGGTGTGCCCAGCAGAAGCTAAAGCAGTTGTAATAGGTTCTCTAATCTCCTGAGTTTCTGTGAGAGTTTCAATCTCTCCAGTTGCTGAAATAGACTGCTCATCAGATGCATCATTTTTCTCTTTCTCTGCTTCTCTTCTTTCAGTGCTGCTCGATTGGTAATGCAAATGATTCATTAATTATCAGGAAAGCTTTTCTGGAATAGCAACAAGATCTAGAAGAATATCATCTAGAGAGGAGACTACTACAGCTAGGTAGTGCAACCTACTTGTGAAATAAACTAATGAGTGAAGAAAATTAGCAAAAGAACTAGGTTATGTTTTCTTCTAAAGAACAGAATCACAATGAAATGCAGAAACAACCTCTTATCTTCAGTTACCGCTTGATTTGCATTGCTTAAATTGGACTCTTGCCTGATCTCCTTGGCACTATCTGCAGTACAAAAAAAAATGAAAATGGAGGCAATAACCATTCAAGGAGACAATTCATACTACCATACATTACACAGGCATTCATTCAATTAACTCCAATAAGATGGGAAGATTATGAAGTTTGAGACCAATTACCCACTGTCAGAACTAGCTACATATGCTAATTACAAATTATGCTCAAAATGCCTCATTTAACCACTGTGATGGACAAAAATAACCTAAATTCTCAAAATGCTTGAAGACAGGAGGAATGAACAGCAGCATTAAATTAAATTAAAAAATTGAGTACATTTTCTCAGCAACACACATTCAACATTGACGAACTGATCAATACTAGATCAAAAAAAACGACGAAATCAACAGAACCGGAGACATCAAAAAGCAACCGAACAATAAAAACCGAAACTTGAAGAGGAATACAGACCAAGGTACGTCTGAATAGCCTTCTGAAGCGTGCCATACTTCTTTCCGGAGCACTCCTTGAGCATCGACTCAAAGGAGCGGGTCACAAAACCCCCGGCAGCGCCCGCCATGGCGAGATCTTCACGAGATCTATCACTACCTCTACTCCAAAGCAAACAATTCGAATAAGATTCGAGATCGAAAACAGGAGATCAAGAAAGGAAAATTGGGAGATCTGAGAAGGATAAGCGATCAGGAAATCCGTGATCTGGCGGCAAGGAATGGGGGGAGAGATCGCAGACCTGGGGTTCCCAGCGAGGAATGGGAACTAGTGGAAGAGAGCTCGAGGGGGCCGAATGAAGGATGCGACGAAGAAGAAGCGAAGGCTGCCGGTGGACCGGCTCCTCGAAATGTGAAACAAAAACTAGCTCTTTGCTTGATCTGAAAATAACGCCCACCTCGGTCACAGACTTGATGGGGCTCGGATCCAGATCCCTGGATTCCACTTGGAGGGGTTTATTTGCAAAAAAACACCTTGAAATCACCACTTTTGCATTCCAAATCCCTGATTTGCCTCTGCGCAGTTGTAGTTGTAGTTGAATTTGATTTTTTTTTTTTTATAAAATTTGACAAATGCGGAGTAAGTTCAACAAGCATCTGTACCCTCACATTAAGTGAATTTTAAAGTTTGATCTCATATCCTTTTTAAAATGAATATCCTATACAAATGATTAAATACCAATAAGCTAAGAACGTTGGTAATTTAAATAATATTTAAATTATATTTTTTATCATTTTTTAACTGTTTAAAAAAAATATTTATTTTAACTTGTGAATTATATAAATTTATATCAACAAGATTGATTTAAGGGTTTAGAGTTGCTTAAAAAAGTGATTTGATTTGAAATCAGTATAAAATGTGCACTAGAAAAGATTTATCTATAATAAGCTTTTAGTGGTTTAGGACATGTGAGCTCTAAGATGTAAATTTGTTTGTTTTGATACATTACCCGAATATTAAAATTGATGTGGTAAAATATATTAAATATTTGAATTGAATTTATACATAAATAAAGTTGTATAATCATAGGCTAAAATGAATATGTAAATATTTTAAGAACTAAAATGAATAAGGATTGAAGTTTTGTTTATATATACTAGATTTATGTACC